>NW_026706517.1:0-59673 GCF_029867415.1 Vicia villosa | reverse complement strand
ATATTTATAATATTGATATTTCTCAAAATTTTATTAGTTTGTGAATAGCTTTTTTTTTAAAAAAAATATTAGTTTAA
Source organism: Vicia villosa (assembly GCF_029867415.1). Lineage (NCBI taxonomy): Eukaryota > Viridiplantae > Streptophyta > Magnoliopsida > Fabales > Fabaceae > Vicia > Vicia villosa. The sequence continues at coordinate 59,596 of NW_026706517.1, read as the reverse complement.
AATCTATTATTTAAGAAATAGAGTTTTTTTAAAAGAAATTAATAGGCATATATGGATAGTGTAAAGAAATTAATTGACATATATTAATGGGTATAAATTTTTTTATGCTAATGGTGCATACCAATTTAACTTTTTAAATTCTTCTTTTAAGTAATTAAGCACTTCAGTTATAATGTAAGTAATATTTATTAAATCATAATAAGAAAATTAAATTGTATTTAACTGTCAATTATAATATAATTAAAAATAAGTTATTATTATTAAATAATATAGGTGTATAATAATTGAAAGATAAACATTATATTGTCCAAGTAATTGAAAGTTAAATAATAATAAGTATTTATTCATGATATAAAATCAACAATTAGTACAACAATTATGTTTATAATAATAATAATAATAATAATAATAATAATAATAATAATTGTTTTGGACTGGCCAAATGGCTAGGCATGCCCCAATCCACTTCCAAGTCCAAAGCAGTCCAATAACGATGGTCCAACCAGCTAGGACCAGTAGAAGGCAATTTTCCCCTCTGCCTCTCCGTCGGGCACACGGCTGCCTAGGCCTCTGCCGAGCACACAGCTGCCCAGGGTCACGCCTCTGCCCCTCCGTCAGGCACAGTAGAGGGTCCGAGTAGCTATAACCGTGCGAGGGCATCTCCTCCTCCTTTCTGACGAGGACCTCCCCTTCTAGTGATGCTAGGAGTCCATAGCATCAATGGCCGAGCAACTATGACCGTGCGAGGAAATCTCCTCCTTGTGTCCGAGGAGGACCTACCCTTCTAGTGCTGCTAGGAGTCCCTAAAGTAAGGGGGCAAGCAACTATGACCGTGCGAGAGCATCTCCTCCTCATGTCCGAGGAGGACCTCCCCTTCTAGCGTTGCTAGAAGTCCCTACAATAAGGGGCCAAGCAGCTATAACCGTGCGAGGGTATCTCCTCCTCCTGTCTGACGAGGACCTCCACTTCTGGTGCTGCTAGGAGTCCCTACAGAAAGGGGCCAAGCAACTATAACCGTTCGAAGGCGTCTCCTCCTTTTGTCTGACGAGGACCTCCCCTTTTGGTGCTGCTAGGAGTCCCTATAGTAATGGGCCGAGCATCTATAACCTTGCGAAGGCATCTCCTCCTCATGTCTGAGGAGGACCTCCCCTTCTCGTAGGGTTTGATGCCAACGCCTCTCAAAATATCACGGAATCTTCCTGCTTCCGAAAAGACTGTGCCCTCCAGGTATTTTGAGGCAATTGACCCATGATAGAGACCACGTGCTGGTTTCCACTACACACATAGGTCCTGGCAGCCTCCATTATGGGCCTGCACATCCGGCCCAATATGGGGATCTTCGCCCAGCGCTGGGGGCTATAAATACCCTCTTTCACTAGAGGGTCAGGTATCCAATAATTCAAACTCTTACCTTCTTGCTCTTTTGTATCTCTGCACCCTTTCTCACTTTAGCATTGGAGTGCCTTGCAGGTACAAACCCCCTTTTCCTCCTCCACCAAACGCGTGAAGATCTCATCGTCGCAGCTGGCCCACTTTAGGTTTTGGTCATCGGTAAGATCAATAATAATAATAATAGACTCTTCAATTCTATTTATAGTTATTGGCTTGGTGGTGAATCCCAGTAATTGCCAAGTTTACTATGGTGCTGTGGATATTGATACGAAGCAGAGAATTCTTGTTGTGTCAGCCTTTAAAGAGGGTCAATTGCCAGTGAGATATCTAGGGTTGCCCCTCACTGATAAGAAGCTCAATATTAAGCACTATCTGCCTTTGATTGACAGGATTTTGGCCAAAATAAAACATTGGTCCTCTAAACTCCTCAGTACTGTAGGCCGGATTCGGATGGTGAAATGCACCGTTACAATCATTGTCCAGTTTTGAAATGCACCGTTACAACCATTGTCCAGTTTTGGATGTTGAATTCAATGGGTTAAAAGGAAATAAAATATGGGGATTATCATATACATCATGCATCTGCAATGATTATACACGCGTACGAGCGCCATAATACCAAACATTACTCATAAACAAACGGTTCATACATTCGCATTGTGCAAACAATAGGATCACATGCATATACATAGTTCATATGCATTTACAAAACTATCTTTTACACAGGTGATCTTGCTAGCACTATAGCAAGTAAATCTTTTATGCAGGTAAGCTTGTTAGAACCATAGTGGGTTTTATGCAGATACGCTTGTCAGAACCATGACAGGTAATTCTTTTTATACAGGTACGCTTGTCAGAACCATGGCAGGTAATTCCTTGGGTGTAGGTAAGCTTGTCAGAACCATGACAAGTGATCCCTTTTATACAGGTACGCTTGTCAGAACCATGGCAGGTAATTCCTTTTATACAGGTACGCTTGTCAGAACCATGGCAGGTAATTCCTTGGGTGTAGGTAAGCTTGTTAGAACCATGACAAGTGATCCCTTGGGTGTAGGTAAGCTTGTCAGAACCATGACAAGTGATCCCTTTGGTGCAGGTAAGTTTGCTAGAACTATAGCAAATGATTCCTTTTATGCAGGTACGCTTGTCAGAACCATGGCAGGTAATTCCTTTTATGCAGGCACGCTTGTCAGAACCATGGCAGGTAATTCCTTTTATACAAGTACGCTTGTCAGAACCATGGCAGGTAATTCCTTGGGTGTAGGTAAGCTTGTCAGAACCATGACAAGTGATCCCTTTGGTGCAGGTAAGCTTGCTAGAACCATAGCAAGTGAATCTTTTACGCAGTTGAACTTGTCAGTACCATGGCAAGTGAATCCTTTTACGCAGGTGAATTTGCTAGAACCATAGCAAGTGAATCTTTATGCAGGTAAGCTTGTCAGAACCATGGCATGTGAATCCTTTTACGCAGATAAACTTGCTAGAACTATAGCAGGTGAATCCCTTCTACACAACAAACTGCGAGCCCTCTCTATTGATAGCTACGTTTATTCATCACGTTAGTCCCTCAGCAGTGATCTCCTTCAAATCTTCACGCTAATTAATATCATCTCCGGCAGCAAATAGGGATTTATTTTCCTTGATCGGAGATGGTTATACGAATTACTAATGCGCTTCAACCACATAGTGGTGCTCATACATCATCCAACTAGCTGATGCATACATTTTCATGCATACATAACATACACGATTCTTATTTATTTTGAGAATCTCATTACATAACACATGCATCATGACATCGCATAAAATTAATGTTACCTTTTCAGGTCATTCTACGATCAAATGAATATTATCATCCAAGTACGGTGCAAATACGGTCGTATCAATGATTCAATCTTAACACTCATTCAAGACAAACACAATTATGATGCTCCACTCCGAGGCTTTCTTCAAAGATAATTCAGAAACAATCAAAGAATTTCTTATCCTTTCCAGGAACCTTTCTAGGTAGTCTTGTTTAAGACGTATCATATCCTTTCTAGGAACCTTTCTAGGTAGTCTTCTCTAGGACACTTCATATCCTTTCTAGGAGTCTTTCTAGGTAGTCTTGTTTAAGACGTATGATATCCTTTCTAGAAACCTTTCTAGGTAGTCTTCTCTAAGACACTTCATATCCTTTCTAGGAGCCTTTCTAGGTGAATCTGGTCTAAGACACTTCATATCCTTTCTAGGAGCCTTTCTAGGTGAATCTGGTTTAAGACATTTCATATCCTTTCAAAGAGCCTTTCTAGGTGAGTCTTGTTTAAGACGTATCTTAGCCTTTCTAGGTAATCTCCCTTAAAACATTTATCCAATCCTTTCTAAGACATCTCTTGCCCTTTTAGGGAGCTTTTTAGTTAGTCTTCTCTAAGACATTTCTTCCCGAGCTTTGTTTAAAGCCTAATCTTCTTTACATCAATCAGTGGTCTATCCTTTGCAGGAACCTCTTCAGGTAGTCTTATGTAAGACATTACTCCATCTCTCCTCAGATACAATCAATGTAAGTCTGAAAAGCATATGCTTTAGACAAGCATCTTATCAAACAACTGGATGGCATCTTTAAGCTCATCTCCAACATTGCTTCCTGCACCGGCAAGCGCAAATTTCTGGGTATTCTAGTGTTCAATCCTCTTCCACCTTCATATTCCAACAGGCACACAAGCCAATCTACATCCTCAGGTTTAAGAAGATTGAACAGGGGCAGCTGTCATACCCCAAAATTTGCCCATCATATTATGGCTCACATGACCTTCAACGGCTCAAATGAACAACAGTCGACCAATTTGACCTAAAAGTCAACTATGGTCAAACCACAGTCAAAACTCTTGATTTTTTGTCAACATCAATATTTTGATGTCACATTCATCATTTGATCAAGGTTTGGTCATGATTCATCAAGGAGATCTCAGAAATCATCAAAAGTTCAAGTTGCTAATTTAGGGTTTCTAGGAGAAAGTCAACCCGACTTTGACTGGTCATATCTCTCTCATATTTTCTTAGAAATTCCCCAATCAAAGCTCATTCTCAAGGAAATTCGATTCTCTACAACTTTGATGTTGGTCCTAAGGTCAAGAAATGCTTCCGTGTAAGAGATATAAGTCAAAACATTACAGGTCCTTCTAAAAGATCGCAAAAAGCTATTTTTTCGCCAGGAGCAATATCATCAATATAAAATCTCCGAATGAAAAATGTGTTCCAAAGTAGCTTGTAGAGGACATCTTAAGGTTTCCAAAAAAACCTAGAACACCTCCATATGAAAAAAATTGAAGGAGTTATGGCTTGTACAAGTTGGTCGATTTTGAGAAAATGCATGGAAGTCAAAGTGATGATTTTTAAGTTTGTGCTTAATGGGCCTAAGTCTTTGGTTCTAAAACTATTCCTATCATGATCCACGACCTATATGCCTTTTTATCCATTTTTATTATTATTATTTATTTTATTTTTGAATTTAATCACTTAAATTCAATTTAAATTAAATAAAATAGTAAAGATATAAGAAGATTTAATTTTTGGTTTATTTTGTGGATCCAATATTAAACTCAATTTATGGCCAAAGTGATTGGAGAAGATTGGCCAAAAATATCAACATTAAGATTTGATTTTCAATCAAATAGTTGCATATTTCCATGTCATCAAAAGGGTGGATTTTTCTCTAGTTTTTTGACCTAAATCATTCATATATATATATATATATATATATATATATATATATATATATATATATATATATATATATATATATATATATATATATATATATATATATATCTATATATATATATATATATATATTCACACAATTTGGGCAGCCAGGGGGGGACGAAAAATTGGAGGAGAATTGGCCAAGAGAATAGGGTTCCAAAGCTTCCAAAAAATCAAAGAACTAGGGCAAATTCGAAACCCCTGTTGCAGCCAGTTTCAAGCAATCTCAAGCATCACAATTATTTCCTTGAAGCTTTCTGGGCGTGACCATATCATCTCCATCAATCGGAGCACGTAGAATCATAGCCCCATTGTCACGATTTTCTCATTGTTTTTTTTAAATTCGGTTACATTAATCCATGCGTCATAAATACTTTTTATTGATGTGATTGTACTCGTATGGATGATTAGAGTATTTCTGGGCTAGTGTTGTTGAGTTTTGATGCAGGTTTAACATTATGCCATTGTTAGGGCATAGAGTTCATGCTCCTCGTATCTCACTCTCTGGGCCGTTTCAAGCCAAGAAAACACCACCATTGAGTTCATGGCAATCGATTTAGTGGATCTGGGCGTTTAGTCTTTTTGTTTAACATCGTTTTTTAGGTTTTTAACTCTCGAAGGTTTTTTCGTAACAAAATTCGCAGCAAAATCTGTAGAGGAATCCGCAGGAAAATCAGAGGAAGAAGATGAACAAGAATGGTGCGTGGCTATGTCTTATTTGTGGTCAGCCAATACTCATCCTCTCTCCATGCGTGGCATAGATCTGTTGGCTAGTCAAAAAGTCAGAACCTCTCTCTCCGCTTCCCATTGGTCACACGCGGTTCTGAGTGGGCCCGGTTTGCTTTTCCTTAATTAATAGTGTTTTGCTTTATATTAATTGATGGCGAGAGAATTAACAACTCATTAACGCAGCTTAAATGGCAGAGAAGAAACAATGCTACCCCTAAAGACCTGGGTTCGAACCCAGGCGTTTTACACTTTTTCTTTGAATTTCCTCACTTATAGCTCCAGCGCTACGCACCCTGCACTGGCCTATGGTGCACCCTCTAGTCCCAGCCATTGGATTCCCAACGATCAGGATCTGAAGGTCCAGGATACGCCTCCACCATGGATACTCAAGGACATGCTACACAGGATCACGCCCAGGTTTATCTTTTTATTTTTATATATTATTTATATAATTATTTAATTAACTTAATATATTTTTAATATATATATATATAATTTGATTTTCAAAATTAATTAATAATAACATTAATATTAAGATTTTATTTATTATTCGTTTCAATCGAATTAATCGGTCGCGATGGTTAATAATCAATTATTTAATTAGTTAAATAATTTAAATAAATTTATTTACTAAGGGTTTTAACCGATTCAATTGGTTGCGATGATTAGTAATCCCACATTAATTCGTTATTCGTTTTAATCAAACTTATTGATTACGATGATTAACGATGAATAATTTCCTCCTAATAATCTATTAAAACACATCAATTTGCTAACAGTGATAATCGAATCAATCGATTAGAATAATTAGCAATTCCTTATTTAATTTGTTAATTATGGTGATCAAACCTATTGATCATCGCGGTTAATAGAACATATAATAATCAGGGTTGTACGCCACGTCAAAACACATTTCTTTCACAAAACTATGAATTTCAAAACTGCGTTAAGGTAATTCAAAATACCTTACAAACTATGAATTTCAAAAACTGCGGCAAGGTAATTCAAAATACCTTCAAACAACCTCATATTAATTCTAAGGCGTACAACCATGCCCCGAACTACGTAAACTCTGATCCTCCATAAGGAGGTACGTAGGCACTTGGATAACCAAGGCGAGTCCCCTTCCCCAAAACCTCAATTAGGTTCAAATCTCACTTTTAACCCTATTCATTTTCGGTCATTAGCCATAAACCACAAACATTGCCATAATACTCTTAAAAACCTTAAATGCAAACCTTAGGAAAGGGTTAAGGGTGCCTAACACCTTCCCTTGATCTGAATATAATAACTTACCCAGATTTCTTAACTTCGTAGGGTTTCTATTCGCCCTGGTAGAATAGGTGGCGACACTAAAAATCTAAATTTTTTAGAGCAGGTTGCTATAGTTGGCGACTCTGCTGGGGATAACTTAATGGTGAATTATTATGCTCCTAGGTTTGGTTTAAGGTTTAGGGTACATGGTTAATTATTAGGGTTTGGCTAATTTTTCAGGATTAGGACTTTAGGGTTAGGTTTTTTTTTGTTAAATTTTTAAATTTTTTTATTATTTATTTATTTATTTACAATTTCATTTATTTACAGCAATTTAATTAAATATTTGTTTATTTGAATATTTAATGTTTTATTGCATTTTTGGGTTATATATAAATTGTGGTTAAAACATAAGTGTGAGAATTATCCTTAAGACCAGGGGAGACTTGCATCACCTACGAGTCTTATTGATAATTCCACTCAGAGGGGGTTGAATATCCGGAAATGTCCAAAACGAGGCTTGACTTTGTTGAGGGCAGGACTTGGTATTTGGCTGATCTCTCTGAGAACCTACCCCTAAAACTCGAACATCATGGGCAAATGAGTTGTTCTAAAATCCAAAGAGACAAAAAGTCTCGGAGGCTACGAACAGCCCCATGAGACCCTTGCTAGAACATACCAATGGGAAGGGTAGACTCTCTAAGCCGTTACGTCGAACCTATGAACTTAGGGTTAAGTGCTTATTATATGTTTGCAATTTATATACTATGAATATCTGTGTTTTATTCATGCAGGTCTTCCTACGCGTTCCCTAGCCCGTAGGGATGATATTTCCAAGACCATGTCCTTCCCACGAAGGACATCTCCATATATGCACGTAGTTGGCCTCTCGATGGTCATGAGACCTAGTGGTTGTCTTGAACAGTTACCCTGTGCCTACATCTACGCACTCCCTAGCCAGTAGGGATTCTACTTCTAAGTTCGCATTCTTCGCACGAGGGACAACTTCGTTAGCATACGTCAATTGGCCTCTCGATGGCCATGAGATCTAGTGACTGTCTCGAACGGTCATCCCATGCTTGCTCTCGCGTACCCCCTAACTCGTAGGGTCTGAATTTCCATTTATACATCTTTTATCCCTAGCCTGTAGGGATTTCATTTCGTCCGATATCGTCCTTAGATAGGTTGTGTTCCGCATAGAGAACCTTCGCACGAGGGACAACTTCATTGGTACACGTCGAACGGCCCCTTGATGGCCATGAGATTTGGTGACTGTCTTGAACGGTCACCAGGTGCTACCTTCTGCGTACCCCCTAATCTAAGGGATTTCCATTGGCGTGTCATAACATTTAGCTTGCAAGGATTTCACTAGGGTCTAATGTCACCTCTAAATCCGCATAGGCTATCCTTAGGGTTATATATGTCGCACGTCTGCATTGCATTACATATAAGGAGTCATAATATACACAAAAAGAGGAGTCTTTTGCATACACATGCATTTGCATTTTCATACATTCATGCATTTACATTTGCATCTCCACCTTCGCCCTTATCCAATCTTTGCTATGCTAGCTGGTTTCCCGGGACTCGTGAATGAACTCGAGAATATTCCTAAACTTTGGAGAGAGGAGATTTATCATTAGATATTCAAATGAGCTTGAAAAAGGAAAGAGGACAGCCCTTCACTATACAAACTACGTACCTACGCTTACGCCCGCGCCTATACCCCTTCATGTTGGGGCAGTCAATGCAATAGAGGTTGTCATCGAGCAAGGATTAGTTCAACAAAGAAGTTCCCCTATAGATACACTCAAGAGGTATATAGTCATAAAGGGGTTCATCTTAGAACATAGCAAAGCTTACAAGGGCGCTCTACGATAACTTAGGGGGCAAGGGTCAGTTCAACTGGGGCACTATCCTGAACAAAGATGCATAATTACGATGGAGGGAAGGCGACATATGTTAACTCCCCACCAAGGGGCAAAAGGGTCGTAGGTTTTCTATATCAATTTACAAACACTGAAGGTTGCAAACGGTGTGATACTACCCTTAGAAAAAAGCGAAAGAGGTTCATAAAAAGGAAACTCATGAAGTTCCGGACGACGAAAACCCACCGCTAACAATTTATTCCCGACAGGTTTGACATGCCCAAGGAGAGTTCGAGGTTACCCTTTACTTCTACAAGTCTAGGAACTAAGGAGTAAAACAAGTTCAGCGGATTTACAAAAGAGATTGCCCTTAGGATCAATAGGCTTTATCAGCTCAGAATTTCAAATCTCTATGATCGCTAAGTGTTACCTAGGATAAAAGTCGTACCTTCTGAGTAACAATTCTAATGGGATAACCATGCAGGTTTTGGAGTTAATTTATCCACTTCATTTTATCACTACTACGACTTTCCACTCGCATCCTTCTATTCTATTTCAATTTCCAAGTATTAACAAACTTAAAGGAGAATAACGAAATACAAATAACTAAATCTTGCTAAACATATGCTTTCAAGGTAAGACCGAGTCGACGATGTAAGGTATTGTTTCAAATCCTAAACAGTGGAGAAATAAGGAGATAATTCGTAGTCAACCCCCTCGAGCCAGGAGTTGGAGTTTGTTTCTATTTTTCAGATAAACCTTAATTTCAACCAGGGGCAGGGTAGACTTCGATTAATTCAATGGTGTATTTAGTTGTCAAGAGAATCAGTCAATCCAAACAAGGGTTCAAGCAAAGGGTCAAGCAAAGGTTCCAAGCAAAGGTTCAAGCATAAGGATCAAGCAAATGGTGCAAGCACATCTTCTTCCTCGCATTCATAAAAAAAAATAAGGAAGCAATGGAAACGATATTCACAACACCTTCTTCCTCAATACATCATCGAGGACGTATCAAAGTCGAAGCTTATAAATCAAAGTCAACATGGCAGTCACAATATTCAAAATCCAAGGACCAATATTTCCAAAGGAGCATTCAAAACAAAAAAAAAGGAGGAAAGCGCCCGCTAAGTCAAGATGGAAAATTCCATAAAAGAAAACAAAAATGACTTAGGCAAAAATTAGGGCATCCCGATGGATCAAATTCAAAGGAATTGGCTCATGCTAAAGTAAGGGATAGAAAAACAAAAGAAAAATACAAAGGATAATCTTGTGACTGCTAAATCATCGAAGCTTCCCATCAATGCTTGGATCTCTACAACCTTTTTCATCGGTGCTTGAATCTTCACTAATGCTTCCGCTCATCATCGGAACTGAAACAATTCTCTTGCAAACGAAACACATTCATTGGATTAAACGAACTTTAGGATTGGAAGAACTTTATGGTGATCAAACCTATTGATCATCGCGATTAATAGAACATATAATAATCAGGGTTGTACGCCACGTCAAAACACATTTCTTTCACAAAACTATGAATTTCAAAACTGCGTTAAGGTAATTCAAAATACCTTACAAACTACGAATTTCAAAAACTGCGGCAAGGTAATTCAAAATACCTTCAAACAACCTCATATTAATTCTAAGGCGTACAACCATGCCCCGAACTACGTAGACTCTGATCCTCCATAAGGAGGTACGTAGGCACTTGGATAACCAAGGCGAGTCCCCTTCCCCAAAACCTTAATTAGGTTCAAGTCTCACTTTTAACCCTATACATTTTCGGTCATTAGCCATAAACCACAAACTTTACCATAATACTCTTACAAACCTTAAATGCAAACCTTAGGAAAGGGTTAAGGGTGCCTAACACCTTCCCTTGACTTGAATATAATAACTTACCCATATTTCTTAACTTCGTAGGGTTTCCTATTCGCCCTGGTAGAATATTTGGCGAGTCTAAAAATCTAAATTGTTTAGGGCAGGTTGCTACACCGAGCCTAGCAGGAAGAGTCCTGTTGCGTGGAAAACTGTTTGTAGGCCTAAACGACAAGTAGGCCTTGGTATTATTAATTTGGTGTTGTGGAATAAGGTTGCTCTTTTAAAGTGTCTCTGGAATTTGTGTAGGAAATCAGACAATATGTGGGTTAAATGGGTCCATGTTTACTATATGAAGGGCATGAATCCAATGGATGCTGTCATTATCTTGAGTAGCTCGTGGATTATGAAGACTATTCTAAAGCAAAGGGAGGTAATTGCTAGCTTTCCGACTGTTTGGGATACTATGGTGTGTAGCAATAAATTTAACATGAAAAAGATCTATGATGCTATGATTGATGATCAGAGTAGAGTTTTTATTTTTGAGATTCATGTTTCTTAGGAACAGTGCTAGACCTAGAGCTATCCACATTACGTGGCTAGCTTGTCATGGAAAACTTGGAACTAAGGATAAATTGTTCCATTTTAGGATGATAACTACTCAACGGTGCAGTTTGTGTAATGTTGAAGACAAGACGTTGGATCACCTTTTCTTTTCCTGCAGCATATCGAAGAATATTTAGAGTTCTATTTTGAATTGGATGGAGATTCAATATGAGCCCAAGGAGTCGACTACTGAGATTGTGTGGATTCTGAGGAATATCGAGAAGAAAGGATGGAAAGCTAGCCTCTTGAAATTAGCAATCACTGAGACTGTTTACGACATTTGGCGATATATAAATGATAAGATTTTTGGAGATAATACGCAAAGATACACAAGTATATATGTTAGCAAAGATATCTTAGATAATATCATGTATAGAGGTTGGGGATCAAAGAAGCAGGGAGCATATAGCTACATTGATGTTATAGTCTTTTAGTCTTTTTTTTGGGGTGGACCTCTTGGTCACCATTGTATCCAAAGCTAGTTTTTTTAATTAATAAAATATCTTGATTCAAAAAATAAAAACAAAAAGAAAAAAAAATAGTAAAGTGCTTACAAAATTATAATGATATAAATGGTTTACTTAAAGACATAGTACCTTTTTTTTTATACAATTAAAGTTGATATTTTTTATTTGATAAAATAAAGTTAAAATATTTATTTTTGAATTTTCATTAATATATTATACTAAATTGTAAAATTATATATTATATATTCAAAATATATTTATAGTACAGTTAAAAGTGAAATAGTATTAGTAAACAATATTAAAATTTATGTAATCAAAATAAAAGTATTAATGTAAATTTGCATTATAAAATTAAATAATGAATGCAACAACTAAAATTTATAATTACAATAATAAAATATAAATTTTTAAAATGTTATTTAGATTCCCGATTAATTTTTTTTAAAATTATACTAGTATGTATTAGATTTTAATAAAAAAATTAAATCTCATTTATATTATGAATTAAGAAAACAAATGATATATTAAATTTTTTATTTTTAATAATAATATGTAACTGATTCTAAAATTTATGTTTAATATCACAATATATTTTTGTTAAAAATTTGATTTATATTATTAAATCATAATAAAAAATCTATATGATAAATAAATGAGATTTATTTTAAATTAAATGTGTGATATTAATAATAAACAGACATTTAAGACTAAAGAAAAAAGTGAGATAATTTTTTAGGTTTTTAATTAACAAGAAAATAATAATGAATTTCTTGTTAATTATCTGATGACTGGATCTGGAGCGAAGAAGCGGAATCGGGGGCGGCCACCGAAAACTCCGATGCCTTTGATTCCGGTGACACACCAACCACTGTCACCTACCATGAAATCGGTGGCGACGAATACTGATGCCAGTGCTACGAATACAGATGCAGAAGCTATTGCGGAGAGGAAGATAGAGGAGAATCAACCAACTGAAACCCTAATTGCGCAGAAGTCTACTGAGGAACCTTCGAAGCACATGGAGGTGAAGGATCGAAAATTGTGGGTTGACGTGGTATCTGAGAATCGTAATCCTGCTAAAGGTATGGCTATGAGATACATTGCTCCGACGATAATTGATGGCAGAGTGGAAATTGAGGTAGATGAAGATGATGCTAACCGTGAAATTCAGTATTGGCAAAATTCGCTTATCATGTATGTCCTAGGAGAGGATCTTAGTATGAATGCGGTGAAGAATTATATGATGAAGACATGGAACTTTGTGCAGCTCCCTGATATCTTCTTCCATGATGAAGGATATTTCATACTTCGATTCAAAAATGATGATGATATGGATGCATTGTTGATGAAAGGTCCCTATACCTATAGAGGTGTGCCTATGATTCTTAAGGAATGGAGAGCAGGATTCGACCTAAGGAAGGATATGATGAGAACGATTCCTATATGGATAAAGTTCCCTATGTTACCTCTTCACTTATGGGGTAATTCTAATCTGAGTATGTTGGCAAGTGCTTTTGGGAATCCAATTGTCACAGATTAGTGCACTGCAAACAAACTAAGAGTTTCATATGCTAGAGTTCTTGTGGAAGTTGATATTACTCAGAAACTATTAGAAGAGATTGCAATCAAGGATAAGGATGGACACATTGTTATACAAAAAGTGGAATATGAGTGGAGGCCAAAGTACTGTGATAAGTGTCAACTAGTTGGGCATAATTGTGAGGCAAGGCAAAAGAAGAAACAGTGGCAACCTAAGGGCAAGCCTGCTGCAGATGCTGAGCAACCAGAGAAAAAGGAAGAAGTTAGAATTGAGGTACCTACTAAAACTGTTGCTTCTAGTACTGTTCAAAGTGGTCTGTTTGATGATACTATATGGACTGTAATAGGCAAACAAGGTAGTGGCAAAGGGAAAGTTAATGAGCTTGTTGGGACCTCTAATCAAGTGATTTGTGAGAATGGCTATGGGATACTAGGTGGATTGAGTGAGCCTCTAGTAGCCATTGATAGATGACCATGCTAACATCATGGAATGTTAGGGGGTTAAATAAGATTGGGAAGATTAGAGAGGTTAACTCCCACCTCTCAAGAATCAAGCCCCAGATTAGTATTATGGTTGAAACTAGAGTTAAAGAAAGCAAAGCTAGCAAGGTAAGAGATCAGCTAAACATTAAAGGTAGCTACCTTGACAACTATAGCTCTCATCCCAATGGCAGAATCTGGATTTTTTGGGATAATAATAAAATTAATTTGAGGATTATGAATTGCTCTAGCCAACATATCCACTGCGGTGTCTACTCTATAACTGGGGAGTTCTTATTCTGGTTGACAGGGGTTTATGCACATAACCAGCTTGATTTAAGAAGGAGATTGTGGAAGAATATCATGAGCATACACTCTAAGCAATCGGGTCCATGGTGTGTCATAGGAGACTTCAACAATGTGTTAAGTGCCCAAGACAGGATTGGAGGGAAATTGGTCCATATCAATGAATATACTGATCTTGAGAATATGATGCAGGCTACTCAATTGTCAGAAATGGATAGTGTGGGGGATTACTTTACATGGTCTAATAGACAGGCTGCTGGTACTATATATTCCCAGATAGATAGGGCCATTTGCAATGCTGACTGGTTCTTGAAATATAGTAACCATGTTCTTAATATCTTGCCTCCCAATTTATCTGATCACTCTATGCTGTATATTAAAGGCCCTCATGATTTGAAGAGGAATAACTCTTTTAAGTTCAATAACTACTTATTGGATTTAGCTGGGTTTCAGGAGGTGGCTCAGAAGTCCTGGGAGAAGCCTGTTAGGGGTGACCCTATGCAGGCCCTGTGGTTGAAACTCAAGAGATTAAGGAATGATGTGAAAGAGTTTAGCAAGATAGCTGGGAATATGCAGACAAAGCTTAAGGAAGATAGAGACAACCTCCATGAAGCCCAAACTGCCCTTGTGCATAACAGAAATGATGGTTACCTTATCGGGAGAATTAAAGCTCTTTCTGCAGATATCATAAAGTATCATGAGTATGAGGAGGCAAGACTCATTCAAAGGACTAAAATTAGTTGGATCAGGGATGGTGATGAAAACTCCAAGTTCTTCTTTGCTTATCTTAAAGCCAGACAGAATAAGAACTGTATCAGTTTCCTGCAAAGTGAGAATGGTGATATTATTGATGATCAGCATGGTATTGAGAGAGAAGTGATGAGGTTCTATGGTAGTCTTATGGGTGATAGTTCTAAGAGCATTAAACATATTGACATTGAAGCAATGAGAGAGGGGAGGCAGCTTGATTTGCATCATAAACATTACCTTATTAGCCAGGTTTCCAATAAGGAGATTGATGATGCTATTAAGGATATAGGAGACAATAAATCCCCAGGTAGTGATGGTTTCAGTGCAAAAGTTTTCAAGAAATGCTGGCATTTCATGAAGAAGGATATTAAAGCTGCTGTCTATGATTTCTTCAGGACTGGGAACATGCACAGGCAGCTTAACAAAACAGTTGTTACATTGATTCCTAAAGGTGATAGTGCTAAGGGCATCAAATACTATCGTCCTATTGCTGGCTGCAATGTCTTTGTGAAGATCATTTCAAAGATTCTTACTGCCAGGTTGAGGACTGTGTTACCTGAGGTCATCAGCAAGAATCAAGCTGCTTTTATAGCAGGGCAGGATATCCATAGTCATATCCATCTGGCTTATGAACTCATCCAAGGATATGGAAGAAAAAATGGTACACCTAGATGCATGTTTCAAATTGACCTTCAAAAGGCATATGACATGATACATTGGAGGGCATTGGAGGATATCATGAAGGAGATGGGATTTCCCAATATTTTTGTAGGATGGATTATGAACCTTGTATCTACTGTGAACTATGTTTTCAAGGTCAATGGTGCTTTAACTGATAGTATGCAGGCTAAGAGAGGTATTAGACAGTGTGACCCTGTTTCTCCTCTCCTCTTTGTGATCATGATTGAATACCTCAATAGGTGTATGCTGAAGATGCAACAGAATTCAGAGTTTAAGCATCATGCTAAGTGCAAAAGTCTGGCCATTACTAACCTTGCCTTTGCTGATGATATCTTATTATTCTACAGGGGTGATGTGAAATTTGTTGGCATATTGATGGATACTTTCACTAAATTCTCTGATTCAACAGGTCTAATATTTAATCCCAAGAAGTGCAAGGCTTTTTATGGCAGTGTTGATGAGGATAGCAAGAGCAGGATCAGGACTATCACTGGATTTGATGATGGTGCCTTTCCAGTCAAGTACCTGGGAGTGCCCCTCAATAGTAGCAAACTTGGAATTCAACATTACCTCCCTCTCATTGATAGAATTACTGCCTGAATTAAACATCGGTCCTCTAAACTTCTAATATATGCAGGTAGAATGCAGTTGATTAGAAGTGTTATAGGATCTATAACACAATATTGGATGCTGAATTTTCCTTTGCCTAAAACTGTAATCATAAGTATAGATACCATTTGTAGGACTTTTTTGTGGACAGGGAAATCTGATAAGAGCAGGAAAAGTCCTGTTGCTTGGAGTAAAGTTTGTAGCCCTATAAAACATGGTGGTTTAGGCCTTATTAATCTGACTGTCTGGAATCATGTTGCTCTGCTAAAGTGTTTATGGGATATCTGTAAAAAGAGTGACAGATTGTGGATCCAATGGATTCACAAGATTTATGTAAAGGGTAGAGATATTTTGGTTATGAATGCAGGGCTGAAATGGACTTGGAAAATGAAGAAAATCTTTAAAGAGAGGCTGTACTTGGTCAATATGCAGCAACATTGGGATCATATGCTTTCTGTTGGGAAATTCTTAATGAGGAATACTTATCACAAGCTTATGGAGAGTAATAATACTGTGTGCTGGCAGGTTTTGATGAAACATAATTTGGCCAGACCAAGGGCGAGAATCTCTATGTGGCTTTTATGTCATGGACATTTATCTACAAAAGAGAGGCTTCACAGATTTGGAATCATAGGTAACTCTGTGTGTAGCATGTGTGGGCAAGAGGAAGAAGATGCTGATCACATTTTCTTCTCGTGTACCAAAACTGTTGGGATTTGGCAAGGAATTCTGAAATGGCTTGATATCAATCATCATCCACAACCTTGGAGCAAAGACTTACAATGGATATTGGCTAGAGCAAAGGGCAAAGGATGGAGAGCTCGACTTTTTCAGATGGCTATTACCGAGACTGTACATGATTGTGGTTATATAGAAATGTCATTGTTTTTAACAAGGAGGATTATAGAAACAATACCTTAGACAGAATTATTGACAATATAGTGTATAGAGGATGAAGGAATAGAAAAATTGGATTGCACATTGCCAATCTAATGCTTTAGGCTTATTTTCGGTTTAGGCTGAATCCTTTGGATTGCCTTGTTTGTAAAGTTTTTTTGAATTAATATATTCTTTGGTTAAAAAAAAATAATGAATTTCTTGAAACTTTTCTAGAAGAATATAAAAGAAGATTAAAAAAATAAAGAATTATAAAAGATAAAGAATATCTAAAGTCAATATAATAGTAGTAATAAAAAAAGATAGAGAGAATTAAGATAAAATATCATATAAGAGCTAAAATAAATTAATAACATTTTTAATATAAGAAACATATTAATAGAAAAATAACTATATCTTTAATGAGATACTATTAAGAGAAAATAAATGGTCTACTTATGAAATAATGGCTTGCGTGTATGTTTTTATTAGTTCTTTTAAATAAAATATAAGTATTTAAGTGAATGAGACAAAAAATAAAGAAAATACCTCAAAAAGAACTAGCATTATGCTAGTTTTTGAAAATACACTACCATTTATATATTTTGTAGTGTATTTTCATCATTTATTTATTTAGTTCTCAGTTTTTAATTGTAAGAATATAAAAACCAAAGTGAATATTTGTTACGAAAGTGGCTTTGAAAACTGAAAATTAGAATATATAATGTGGAATACGTAGAACAAATGATCTAAGAAATTTATTTACCAACTTGGCTTTGAAAAGGAAAAATTATAATATTAATTTGGAGCATGTAGCACAAATAATAGAATATATATATATATATATATATATATATATATATATATATATATATATATATATATATATATATATATATATATATATATATATATATATAGGTTTATAACAACCGATTTAGTCTGGTTTGGGGATCAATTCTGGAATCAAGTTATTCCAGCACCCTTCTAATCGTAGTTGCGGGGCCCTTCTCAACAAATATTAAATTGTAATTCATAATTTTTTTAAAGTTATAAGTTAAATTTCTTTTTAAATAACAAATATTATATATTTAAAAAAAAATACATCAAAAAGATTAAATTTTGATATATTTTTCTGGATAAAGAATTAAAGTAATCGTACAAAAATTTTAGACTAAATTACAGTTTTAGTCCCTCTATTTTCGTATTTTCACGATTTTGGTCCCCTATTTTCTTTTTAAACAGTTTTAGTCCCCCATCCCAATTTTGTTCATAAAAGTGCATGATCCGTACATGAACAGTACATGACTGTACATATGAACCGTTGATTCAAAATTGGGATGGGGGACCAAAACTGTTTAAAAAGAAAATAGGGGAACCAAAATCGTGAAAATACCAAAACAGGGAGATCAAAACTGTAATTTAGCCAAAATTTTATTATGTATATATTATTTTTTGTAAAAAAATTTTTGTTGCATATGATGTAAATATATTTATTAATTACAAAAAATGATTTTCGTGATGAGAAGAAAATAATATTATATATCTTAATGATATACATAATAGTTAAAACTTCGAAGATTCAGTTTTAATTTTAAAATTTCGCCATAGAAAATTGGACACATTTAGTTAAAAAATATAATTATTGAAATGTCACTTCTTTATTTGACAAGATAAAACTAAAACTTTACCTAAACCTATTTTTATAATTTTTATTGTAGAATTGATAAGTATATATTAATTTGTAATAGATAATTCTTTGATAATATATATATATATATATATATATATATATATATATATATATATATATATATATATATATATATTAAATTTTAGTTAATAATATTTTTTAAATAATAAAAAGTTTCGATATAAATTTTTTTTCCATAGAATTTTAAATAAAATTGAGGATTTTAGAAAATTGAGGATGTGGCGAAAATGATTTTATGTATTAAATAATAGTTTTATATGACAAATATGTTGGGATTCAATTTTAATATATATATATATATATATATATATATATATATATATATATATATATATATATATATATATATATATATATATATATATATATATATATATATATATATATATATATATATATATATATATATATATATATATATATATATATATATATATATATATATATATATATATATATATATATATATATATATATATAATAGATTTGAGGACAATAATATTGTATTTATTTCAATGCATTATTAAACTATAACATTCCAAATTTTGCCAACCACATTCAACCCAACCCAACACATTCTATTTTATTTTCGTGTTGCTTTTTAATCAGTCATCATTTTTTTCTTACAATATCCTAAATTTCATCGTAATTTGATAAAAAAAATCTTCAATTTGAACAATAATTTTGTTTTACATAAAATACTCGAGACTCTATTCCATTTCAACCATTCAACTTTAATTTAATAATTTATATCTCTTTTTATTTCTTCATTTTATTTTATGCACCCAAAATATTTAAACCGTGGTATATGATATTCAACTTTCTCATCTATGTTAAAAGCATTATTCCTTTTGCTAAAATTATACTCTGCATTATTTCTCTTACATTTTATGCAAAAGCCATCCGTTTTTAATGTTCGAATGTAAATCTCCAACATCCCATTTAAATCTTCCTTTAATTCTCAAAGTTGAATTATATCATATGTGAGAAAACATACATCCCAGTGCTAGATTAATTGAGATAAAAATTGAAAGAGAAGGTAGAACTGTGAATCCGAAGAAAGAATGATGGTTTTGCGGTTTTGAGTGAGTCTTATGTTTTTTGGTTTGAAGTGCGGATTTAACGAAGGAAGAGTATTTTCTAGAGAGCCAAAAACAAAACTATATAATTTCTTACTTATCACATTTATTTTTCTTAAAATCGGTATGAATTTATATTTACATGTTTTCTCATTTCTTTATTTTATGCTTATTTTTCTTAAAATTAGGTATTTAATATTAATTAAATCTATTTACTTTAAAAGTAATCACTTTAGTTACCATTTTTTAAAAAAATTTGGTGTCATTATTAGTATTAAAACTAAAATTTTCATTTAATCACAAAATTGCCACTGCACGTAAACTTTATACCTTTTATTAATAAATTAGGTATGATATCAATAATTTTAATGTTATTTTTACACTAGTGTCTTGAATGTGTTTTATGAGGTCATCCAAAATTAAAGTAAAAATGTAAGGGCTTGGGGTTGAACCTTGGTGCAATCCTATTATTATTAGAAAATTGAGCATCTCTCCACTCTGTGTTTGTATGCTAGACTATACCCCTCATACGTATCTTAGATAACTTGAATATATTGTACTTTCTAAAAGTACAAAATTTTGTGAAACCCCTAGCGATTAAAGGTTGTTGGAGGCTTTAAATTTGTCGTAGGGTTGAGAACTAGTTCACGTGGGGTGAGAAACTCTTGTATGTGTGTATTTATGTGCAGGGACGGATCTATGTTGTATGAAATGGGGGTTGCTGACCCCACTACTTTGATTCTTTATTAACTAATTATATAATATTTATAGTACATTTGATATTTTGACCCCACTCAAATTAGTGCTTTGTCACCCACACAACTCTATTAATGGTAACTTATATGTCTTAATTATAAAAGATAACGTGTATATAATGAAATTTTTTAGAGGATCAAATAAAATAAGAAAATTAATTTCACCGTATCCACGTTACAAGAAAAAAATTAACTATTATTATTATTCTTTTATTGTCTTTAGATTTTAAATTGAAGGCAATTTTTTATTTTATTTCAAAATTATTATAAAAATTATTATTTTAAGGTGTACAATATTATATACTAATCTCCTTATCCAAATGAATATTTACTTTTGAAATTAGCAAGTTTTGCTTGTTTTGAAATAAGCCAATATCTTTGTAGGAAATTTGACAAATAACCCACAACTATATAAGAATATTTGAAGGGTTTGTTCATGTCCATATACTAATACCATCATTTTATCCTTATGTTTTTTTATATGTATTTATATAATTATTTTTTAAAATATTGTGTCCCCACTTGTCAAAATTTCTGGATCCGTCCCTGTTTATGTGTTATAGTTAGCCTAATGTATGTTTATCACGATACTGATGTATTCATAACCCCTTGGGCCTAGAACCGAGTCATTATAGGATGTATCAACCATTCTCAAAATGTATAGTTGATTCCTTGATATCTAGGGAGCATAGTTGAATCTCACGATCTCCCATTATAAAAAAGAAGCTCATTTGTGACGAGATTTTTACGTCACAACGTGGAAAATCATGTCACAATGATTTTTTACGACTTGACTGTTTATGTCTCAGGGGAGCGTGTGACAACACATTAGTGACATGGTTTTCACGTCACTAATTTGTGATGTGAAAATCACGTCGCAACTTTTTGCACATATATCACGTGCTTTGCAGTTATAGCAGACATGTGAGAGTAAAGTCAGAAAACGCAGGAAATTAGTGACGTGATTTTTATGTCACAAATTTGTGACGTCAAAATCATGTCACTAAACAACTATTTTTTTAAAAAAATTTCATTTTGAAATAAGCATGTTGTGACGTGATATTCATGTCACAAATTTGTGACATGAAAATCAAGTCACTAAAAATACTTTTTTAAAAATAAATTAAATTCTGATTGAATAAAAGTTTTATTAAATATACTAAATTATATTAATAAATATTAATAAAAAATGTTTATTAATATATTAAAATAAAAATAAAAATATAATAATAAATAAAATATAATTAATAAATTATTAAATAAAACCATAAATAATAAAAATAAAAAAAATTAAAAGTTAATATCTTACACAAATTAAAATTTTAAATAAAAATGAAAATAAAATAAATCCTATGGGTCTTGTAGGTCGGGAAAATTGTCAAGCTTAAAATCATCATCATTCTCTTTATCCACTGGTACACCATTAATTCCTTCATTTTTCCCAAACGTTTGATTACTGCTTCTTAAGAATTGCATATATAGCTGCATTTACTTCTCCATATCAGCTTGCCTCTTCGCCATTTCCTTTATTTGCCGTTGTTTCTCCTGCATTTAGGCCTTTAGCGTCGCCTCACGTTGCGCTGACTCGCGTCTCGCCTCATTTAGCGCCAATTGTCTCACTGTTTCTAGTATTTGCGGTGTCAATTAGGGCGAACGTGACGATCCTTCCCCATCTCTAACTCTATGAAATAAAGTTTTATCCTCACTTCTCAAGTTGCCGCCAAATTTCCACTACTAAAAAAACACCCATTAGGTTCCTTTCCGCCATTGACTTGACTCCAAATATAAGAATCCACATCTGGATGAAGCGACTCTGAACGTCTTGGAATATGTTGAGGATTATGGACCAAAAATTATGTAAGTAATGTCTGATAATCCTCCTACACATACAATAAAAACATTAAGTTAAATATAACTTAAATTAAATTAAATAAAATAATAAATGAAAATCAGTTGCCACGTGATTTTCATGCCACAACATCTCAGTTGCCACGTGAAAATCACGCAAGAACTTCTCAATTGCATTGTGAAAATCACGTCACAAAGTTGCCATTAAATATAAAAATATATAAACAACATAAATTAAATAATTTACCAAACCTTTTTGTGTACGCTCGTCAACAAAACCACGCGATTTTTTTGTCCGATCTGTTTAACCAGCTCGATCATTTGTGGTTGTCTCTCCAACTTCTTAGCCTAAATAATAAAATTAAATTTGATTAAAAACATATAGTAAATCAAAATATAACTTTAAAAATTAGTAATAATTACCATGCGTCGAGAATGTTCGTAAGTACTTATACTGCCAACTGCATTAAGGAAACCCCCTTTTTCAGATGCTCTCATTTTCTTTACATTTTTCAGATTTTGCCTTAAATCATGAAGTATCCCAATAAACAAGAAGTTCGTCAAAAAATTCTTTGCCTATCCAATTGGGACGGATATTTTCATCTTCTTGATGTTCTGCCATGATAATTTTTTTTAACAACCCTCTCGTTCACTTCTTCCCACGCACACTTTTCCTACAATGTTGTATGACATTAAAATAAATAGTTAAAAAATTATAATAAAAAAGATTTAAATAACAATAACTTAAAAAATAAATTAATTATACCTTAAATTTACTAAACCAAGCATCTTTATGCGCAACTTCTTTAAAACTCTTTCAAGTTTTTTTTATATAAAGCTCATATATTAAAAATAAAGAAAGGAAGATGGGCTGGCCAAACCCACAAGGAAGCAAAAAAAAAAAAGGAACAAAAGCAAATGCACAAATCTAAAATTGGGCATTCCCAATTTGTTCAAAATAATTTCGTTTCTAATAGAAATAGGAGGGGAATTCCACCAACGGAAACCTTCAAGATTGAGGCCTAAATTAGCTAGCGTGTCAGCACAACGGTTTCCTTCTCTATAAGTGTGGGAAATCCAAATTTGCATGGATTTAGAAATGGAAATACAATTGCTCCATCTATTGCTTAATTGCCAAGGCACCAATAAAGGATTGGTGAAAGCCATGACAACAATTTGGGAATCTGATTCAATCCAAATAGTTTCCAATTGTTCTGTTTGGCTTGCTCAATTGCCAAAATTATAGCCATAAGTTCAGCAAAAAATGAATTCCGGATTCCAAGATTAGAGACAAAACATCCTACAAAATCTCCTATTTTATTCCTGTATATGCCAGCACAAGCAGCTAACCCAAGATAGCCTAAGGCCGATCCGTCAGTGTTACACTTCAACCAATTACCAAAGGGAGGGATCCAAATGATTTCAATGATTTGAGGAGCTTTAGGGTGTTTATTTTGAATACTAAAGGCCTTGAGGATAGTGAAATTAGAAATGGAAGGGCAAGTAGCAACCTTTGTGGAATGTCCTGTCAGAGCAACAGAGGCAATGATGGAAGAGATAATAGTGTTGTTAGAAACTTGCTTATCTTTAAATCTAACTTGATTTCTGCAGTGCCATATAGCTTTATATATAGCTATCACAGCTGCAGAGACTACAAGCGCACATTGCGGGCTCCATCCTTTTTTTGCTAACATTAAGAGAAGTTATGGCAGAGGTAAAGTCAATGGGTTGATTCAGTATGTTTTGCAGCCAGTTCCACGGTTTTGTCGCGACGAGGCATTCAAAGAAGAGATGTTTGGAGGATTCAGATTCTTTGTTACACAAGGAGCACATTGATGTTAGTTGACAGCCTTTGATCATAAGATTCTCGTCTGTTGGTATTTTCCTATAAATAATCCTCCACATGAGAACTGAGTTGGAGGGAGGAATGACCGTATTCCAGATAATTTTAGCCCATTTGAGAGGTAGACGAGCTTTGAAAACGAAGTTATGTGCATGCTTGAGTGATAAAACTCCTGTAGTGGAATGATTCCAAATTAATTTATCCTCTTTTGGTTCAATGGGAATTACATTGTTGTTGGATACTTCCTTAAGGTCGAGAAACATTACTAGTAATTCTGTAGGAAAATGCCATTGGTGGTTAAGGATGAAATTTGCCACCTTTGCTTGAAGATTATGATTCAAAAATTGAGGTAGCTTAAAATAATGCATCAAGTTGCCTAAATCTGACTAGTCATGAGTCCAGAAATTGATTTTATTCCTATTGCCCAGGAGCCAGGATGAGTTGGACAGTAGAGTATGAAAAGACGATTTGATACCTGACCAAATGGAGGAATATATGTGATATTTGATACATGAGTTGCCTCTAATGACTCAGCTTCTAAGAAAGATAGACCATTGATTATCAGCATTGAGCATATCATGACAGAGTTTCAAGATGGAAGCTTCATTTATGCCGCTTATAGACCCGAGCCCTAATCCTCCACAATCAGAAGGTGTGCATATTGTTTTCCATGATATAGTTACCAATTTTCTAGAGTTTAAGTCTCAACTCCAAGCAAAATTTCTGAATATGCTTTCTAGCTCCTTAAACATATATTTAGGCCAAGAGTAAATATTGAAAGAGTATGTGAGTATACTATATAGAACACTCTTAATGAGTTGAATTCTGCCAGTAAATGACAATAGGTTTGCTTTCCAACTAGCTAATTTAATTTTAATCTTGTCTATAATGGGCTGCAGATGAATACTTTGGGTTTACCTTTGAAGATTGGCACTCCAAGATAGCTTAAGGGTAAGGAACCAATGTTGAAGCCTATTGATGAAGCAATTTGCTACAACCTGCAACTTGCAAAATAGCCTCCAAAAATGGTAGATTTTTGAGGATTAATAATATGGACTGAAGTATCTGCATATCTTGTAAAGAACTGAGTGAGAACATGAATATTCTTGGTTGAGCCTGAGCAGAAAAGCATAATATCATCTGCATATAAGGAATGAGTGGGAATGTGCATGTTTTTGGTTCCTTTGATGGGAGAAAGCATCTTGTTGTCATCCAGCAAAGTTAGGCCTCTACTTAAAACTTCCTCAACAAGGCAGAAGAGGAGAGGGGAGAGGGGAGAGGGGGTCACCCTGCCTTACTCCCCAGGATCAAGAGAAGAATCCCATCAGCTTGCCATTGAAGGAAATAGATAGTTTTGCAGAAGATGGGATAGTTTGAATCCATTGACAAAATTTGTCACAAAAGCCAAAAGCCTTAAGCACCTTGATTAGCAAATCCCAATCCAAAGTGTCAAAAGCTTTCTTCATATCTATCTTGATGGCCATGTTGCCTTGAGTAGCTTTCTGATGCATCATGTTTATTGCTTCAAATGCTATACATATGCAGTCTTTGTTTTGTCTCCCTTGTATGAAGCCTCTTTTCTCATGAGAAACAATGTCAGGTAAGACATAGGCTATTCTGTCAGCTAGAACTTTGTATATGATTTTGAACTTGAAATTTGCCATTGCAATAGGTCTGAAATTGTTAAGCTCATCAGCATTGGAATTCTTGGGTAGGAGCACCACTATGTTGGAATTGAAGTTAGGTAGAAGATAATTGCTTGTGAATAATTCCACCACTGCCTTGCATACATCATTGTTGATAATGGGCCAGAATTCATGGAAAAAGAAACCTCCAAATCCATCAGGTCCAGGAGAACTATCCATGTTAAGGTTGAAAAAAACATCTTTGATCTCTTCTTTAGAATGTTAGAACAAGATTTGTTCTGATCAATATTTTATGTTTTGATGATAACATTATATATGAATTTTGTATAAGACAATGTGGTACTCTAATCCTTTGCATTTTCTATTTTAGGAAATACATAAAAAGTGTGCACAAATCAGCGCTCATAAGCACTGACTCAGAAGGTTCTGGATGGCTGCATCAGAACATGCTCTAGCAAGACATCAGAAGATGGTCAAGCAGAATCAGAACATAGACTATGAAGCATCAGAAGAACATGAAGTCAGAAGCAGAAGCACTGAATTTCTTATGGTATCATGCTCAAGCTCTTCAAAGTCAGAAGACAAGAAGATGCTCTGCACCAAGCTGTTGACTCTGATATTCAAACGTTGTTATTCACAAACATGAGTCCAGAAGCAAGTACAAGATGACAGGCTATTAAGTATAATCTCTGACTGACAAAAGGAACGTTAGAAGCTACAAAAGGCAAAGTCAGTGAAAGCAGGAAAAGCATGGCTCGAGGTAGTTGACAAAAGTGTGAAACATTAAATGCAAAGCTGTACTATTCATGCAAAGAATTAAATGAAACCCAACGGTCATCTTCTCAACGCCTATATATATATATATAGAAGTTCTGATCAGAAGCAGCTAACGAACTCTTGCGCAAAATACCAAAACGCTGTCAAATTCAAAGCTCACGAACTTCATCTTCAACCTCACAAACTCTTGTAATATTTAGTGAGTGTTAAGCTTAGAACTTAAGAGAAATATCACTGTTGTGATTATAGCTTTTTAAGAAGCAATCTATACTCTTGTAAACATTATTTTAAATTGATTGTAAAAGGTTCCTAGAGTGATCAGTAGACTCTAGAAGACTTAGAAGTTTTCTAAATGGTGATTTCCTATAGTGATCAAGTTGTGATCTGTATACTCTAGAAGACTTAGAAGTTTTCTAAGTGGATAACCATTGTAATCAGTTGGATTAGTGAATTAAATCCTCAGTTGAGGTAAATCACTCTAAGGGAGTGGACTGGAGTAGTTTCGTTAACAATGAACCAGGATAAAAATAATTGTGTTCATTGTTTTTATCTTACAAGTTTTTAAAGTCACACTTATTCAAACCCCCCATTTCTAAGTGTTTTTCTATCCTTCAATTGGCATCAGAGCGCCGGTTCTAGGTGCAAGCACTTAACCGTGTTAGATAAAAGATTCAGGGAGAAAAACACAAAGTCAATATGGTTGAAATAGCTACATCTGCTCCTACACCTGAAAAAACAACAATGGTAATGGAAGCAGTAGCTTCAATGGCTATAATAGACCACCAGTCTTTGATGGTGAAAATTTTGAATATTGGAAAGATAGAATCGAAAGTTACTTTTTTTGTCAAGATGGTGACTTATGGGATCTAGTCTTGGATAGTTACAGACATCCTGTAAATGCCCGTGGAGTAAAGATGTCAAGACAAGAAATGAGTGATGATCAAAAGAAACAATTCAAAAATCATCACAAGTCAAGGACTATTCTGCTGAATGCTATTTCTCATGCTGAATATGAGAAAATAACAAACATAGAAACTGCCTATGACATCTTTGAATCCTTGAAGATGACTCATGAAGGTAATGCCCAAGTCAAGGAGACAAAAGCTCTTGCCTTAATCCAGAAGTATGAAGCTTTCAAGATGGAGGAAGATGAAAACATTGAAGCAATGTTTTCAAGATTCAAGACTCTGACTGCTGGACTAAGAGTGCTTGACAAGGGATACACAAAGGCTGATCATGTCAAGAAAATCATCAGAAGCTTGCCCAGAAGATGGGGCCCAATGGTGACTGCATTCAAGATTGCTAAGAATCTGAATGAAGTCTCTCTTGAATAGCTGATCTGTGCCTTAAGAAGTCAGGAAATAGAGCTGGATGCAAATGAACCTCAGAAGAAAGGTAAGTCAATTGCTTTAAAATCAAATAATAAAAAATGCACTAACGCTTTTCAGGCTGAAGAAGAAGATTCTGAAGAATCATAATCAGAAGAAGAAGAAGATGAACTTTCCATGATCTCTAGAAGAGTAAATCAACTCTGGAAGAGTAAGCAAAGAAAGTTCAAGAACTTCAGAAGTTCAAAAAGGCCTGAAAGAGGAGAATCTTCTGGACACAGAAGATCTGACAAAAAGAAGGTGACATGCTATGAATGCAAGGAGCTAGGACATTACA
The DNA here is from genome assembly GCF_029867415.1 of Vicia villosa. NCBI lineage: Eukaryota > Viridiplantae > Streptophyta > Magnoliopsida > Fabales > Fabaceae > Vicia > Vicia villosa. The sequence continues at coordinate 31,159 of NW_026706517.1, read as the reverse complement.
AGAATGAGTGTCCAATGCTTCAGAGGGAAAAACCCAAGAAAAAGTTTGAAAATAAGAAAAGCCTTATGGCTACATGGGATGACTCAAATTCTTCTGATCAAAAGTCAGACTCTGAAGACGACCAGGCAAACATATCGCTGATGGCCACCATTGATGATGAATCAGAATCTACATCAGAATCAGACTCAGACTCTGAAGAGATATTTTCTGAACTTTCTAGAGATGAGCTAGTTTCCAGCTTAACTGAAATTCTGGAAATCAAGGCTAAACTTAGTATCAAATACAAAAAGCTGAGAAAGCTCTTTGCATCTGAAACAAAGAAGCTTTAAATAGAAAATGCTGAACTCAAAGAAAAAGTTTTAAAACTATCTAAAGATGCTGAGTCATCTTCTAGTTCAGAAAAGTCTATTCCAAGCATGAACAATATCCTTAAGGAATATGACTTGAGTTTCAGAAAATTTCTATCTAGAGGTATTGGAAGAAGTCAACTTGCCTCTATGATATATGCAGTTAGTGGAAACAAGAGAGTTGGCATAGGCTAGGAGGGTGAAACCCCATATAAACTTGAATCTGTTGATGAGATGAAAATCACATACAAACCTTTGTATGATCAATTCAAGTATGGCCACTCCCATGATATTAGATCGTTCTTTCCTTAGCTTTTATTTTATGCACTAGGATAGCCTCTTCATCTCCTCCCCTTCTTAGATTTTCAAAATCTTCTCCCTTTTTCAAAAATCTTCTTATGTTTGTAATCTCTTTTTAAAACCTTTTCTTTAAAAATATCTTTTGCCCTTAGTGGCTTTTCTTCAAAAGTTTAGACACGATTAATTGTTGTAATGAGTTGCGATACCCCACAATTTTGAAATTGATTGATAATAATGAGATCTTTTCCGCGTGAGAGAGCTAGTGGCATACTCGTTGATTTTTATCCGAGTTGGAGCCCTTATTTCATTCGTAATGCAAAGAACTCATTTGTTCTCATGCTCAAGATCAATGGCTGAGTATTTCTCTCCGACGATGATAAAGTGTTTATTCCTTTTAAACAGTTTTCCCTTTTAAGCGGAACTACATTAGCTCTGACTTCTCCATTGCATCGAGGAGGTATGTAGGCACAAGGCTTAATGCTTTGCCGAGCTTATTTTAAAAATTAAAAAAACTCTTTTTTTAGCACACATGACACAAATTTTCAAAAAGGTTCCTGTGGAGTACCACAGATATGAGGGGTGCTTAAAACCTTCCCCTTGTATAATCAACACACGTACCTAAGATCTCTTTCTTGTTTTAAACTTTGGGTTTTCTTCGTTCTTTTCCCTTTTCCTTTGGAAATAATAAAGCGCGGTAGCGACTTTCAATGAAATATTAAGTCGAGTCAATATAATGGCTTCGTTCTTAGATTTTCCCCGCTACAGAAAAATGGCGACTCCACTGGGGATCCAGTTTTAAGTGTGTTAAGCCTATTTTTGTTTATTTGTGTGTTTTTTATCTGTATATATTATTGTGTGCTTTGTTTGTTTATTTTCTTTTTTTTCTTTTTGGTGCTCGATGGTTCCTCAGTGATGAGATAAAGTCCTAACCCGGACTTTGGTGACTAACTTGAGATAGGAGGTGGTAAGACCAATAGTCGCATGTCAGGAGCGATCCTTAACATGAGCGTCATATGGTGGAACCCCAATCAGTGGAGGCCTCATGGAAGGTGGTAGATGTTGTTACGAACCATCGTAAGAACGCTATTACTTTCAATAGTGAGTGTCCGTAGAAGCTGAATGGCCTAGAACCTTTTAACCCATCTAAGACTTTTTAGGATGTAGCGCAGAAACAAGGCCAAGTACCAATTTAAGCTTGTTGTCATGCGATGCTACGCTCAGACGAGGTCTTTTTAGGCATATTATTGGCGCCCATGAGCAATTGTGCGTGCCGGTAGTATCCGATAGAAGATTGAAAACTCTGGGAACCTTTGTAGAACCCGATCGGCAGGTACAAAAGTCTTTAGAACACGCCTTGTGAGATGGGTAGACCCATGGCTCCATGCTCGTGACGTCGAACCTTTGAACCTAAATTGTGTGATTTTGTGTGATCTTGTGTGCTCTTGGTTGTGATTGATGCATAAACCATGTATTCATGCATTCATAAAAAACGTTCTTCACAAATGATTTTCAAGGAACTTAGAGACTTTTTTGTAAACATCACAGGTACCATGGATCAAAAGAGAAGCATCAAGAAGTACACTTTCAGGAATTCAAGTGCGAAAGAGTTGAAAGAGCTAGCAACTTTGGTTCCTAATCTTGAAAACTTCAGAAACCGTTATGGGAAATTGATCTCTATTATGAAGACCAAAGTGGAGAAGGGGATTCTTGAGACTCTTGTGCAATTTTATGACCTGGTTTACCACTATTTCACCTTTCCGGATTATCAGCTTATGCCCACTTTGGAGGAGTATTCTTATTGGATCGGTTTTCCAGTTACAAATGATATACCGTTCAGTGTTTTAGAGAAAGATCCTAAGGTTGATGAGATAGCAGAGCTTCTTCAGTTGAAGATATCAGATATAAAAGCAAACATGACCTAAAAAGGAGGAATTTGGGGATTGACTTCTAAGTTTCTGATTGGGAAGGCTTCTATGTTGGCTAGTAAAGGAAGTATGATCGCTTTTGAGACTTTTCTGGCCTTACTCATCTATGGTTTGATACTCTTTCCCAACATTGACAACTTTGTCGATGTCAATGCTATTCGGATATTCATGATTAGGAATCTTGTGCCTACTTTGCTTGGGGATACTTATCATTCCATTCACCATAGGAGTGATAAGAAAGGTGGACTTATCAACTGTTGCACTCCTTTGCTCTATAAGTGGTTTATTTCGCACTTACCTCAGACTAAGAATTTCTTGAGCAACCCTGATGGTCTCTCATGGTCTCAGAAGATTATGTCTCTTACTAATGGGAATATCCGTTGATACAATCCTGGTTATGACATTGGTGAGATTATTGATAGTTGTGGAGAACTCCCTAATGTACCTCTTCTTGGTATACAAAGGGGAATTACCTACAACCCTATTCTTGCAAGGCGTCAATTTTGTTACCCCATAAAGGAGCGACCTGCTATTATTCTTGTGTCAGGAATCTTTTATCATAATCAGGATGGAGATTCGGATATGAGAAATCGGTTTGTGCGTGCTTGGCACCATATTGATAGAAAGAGACATTTGGGAAAGAAGCAATGTGTTGCTCTCAAAGACTACACTGATTGGGTTCAAGTTAGAGCTCACACTCTTCAGATGCCTTATTTACTCGAGGAGCCCTCTCTACCCGTTGCTCCACCATCATCTTCCACTATTCCCATCGAGAGTAGGGAGGAGCACCAAGAGTTCGTGGCTAGGATGAGATTGGAAAGAGATACTTGGTGTTTACGGTGATTTCCGGTAAACATCCGCTAGTCTTCCAAACTATAATAAATATGATTTGGTTACTCGCAGGATCGACTAGATTGATCCTAGGACATAGTCAAAAAGGTTGTTATTCATGATAGTTCGAATTATGTCTATGGTTGGTGTGTCTCGAAATAAGAAATACTTAATCAAGGAAATAAAGATTAGCAATCACCTTGTTATACACGTAAATATAACATCAGCGAAAGGTAAGTCAAAGATAAAACATAAGACAAAACTGTAAACGTGCAAGAATCTTAAAGTGCAAAAAAAGTTAAATGCTTCGAAAATTAAATGACATAAAGTAAATGGAATGCAGTAAATATCGAAAAATACTTGAATAAAGAGAAATACACATGTATTTAAAATGGTGTTGGTGTCATACGTACATTTCTCAGCGAACTCTTTCTCTTAACACTTGATACTTGAGTAATATGTGAGTGATTTGTACAAAATGAACACCCGGAATCCTAACATTAAGAACCTTATTTATACTAGTTTCGACCCTAACGGTCCTATACTAATCTAATGCCATGTTGCCCACAGAAAATCCAGGGATGCCATCTGTCTTCGTGCGGTTACATAAACTACTTCAAAATTCAAATCATCCCGCCTGAATCTCCCTTCGACGCGTGGCAACATAATTAGAAACAGGAATACCACGAAAATACGCTAAGCTTCAGTACTTTGCATATTTCGCAAAAACGTCTAAGTCCCAAAGACCATTCTTTTAGAATTTAGCTTCGGCGCTCGCTATCTTTGTTCCAACTTAAACATCATTCTCGAAGCATGGCCATCAGTAGCCATTTTTATCTTCAAAGATGATCATCAGTAACCATCTTCCTTTGAATTCCAAATCTTCGAAGGACATTCCTCTCAAACGAAATCTTCAGCTAACAAATTGCCCCAAATAAATGCCTGTTTCGAAAAACAAGAGAAATAGGCGTTTCTTGTTATAATAAGATTTCGTTTTAGAGTTCCGAGACCATTGACTGACGTCACAATCATTTATGACTCTGTTTCCAAAACGTCTTGTCATTTTCAAAGATGTCTACTCATAACTTACATTCCCACGTTCTGGTCTTACTTCATGATCATTACTCCTATATACTAGGAGTAAAGCTAATAACTATTCGACCGCCGTTGGATTAAATCAACGCCTGCCGCGTGTCTCTTGGCTTTTACCCAAAAGATTTGAAAGGGTTTCCGTTAAACCTTTAAATACCTAAACTCCTACCCTCACATAACTTTCACCTCTATTTCTTCATTCTTTCCACAGAAAAGAACGTCTCTGATTAAATTCAAACCCATTTCCCAAATCAAACTTACTCATGGCGTCTTCCTCAAACGTTCTTCAACCCGCTTTGAAACTTCAGAAATCTACACAGATGGGGGATCAGGAGTACATACCAAACCGAAATACTGCAGAAGTGCGCGCCATTTATGCTTCTCAGGTAATCATTCCCTTTGAACTTTCTGGAAAAACTCATGCCTTCATGGGACCTTTACCAGGAGAAAGTAATTCTGCTTTGAATAAATTCTTTCCTGCTTATTATAAAACTAGGCCCTTAGTTAGTAAGAATAAGATAGATGAAGATGGCCGTCCAATCTTAGCAGATCCTAATGGTGCAGAAGATACTTCGACTGTAACCCCTTCAGCCTTAGAGAAAATTAGGTTAAACTATGTAACCAATTTTGTGAAAGTTTTTAGGTCAATTCCTTTAGCAAAAGACCCTGAATTGTACTACGCCTGGCTAGCAAGAGTAGAAAAACAAAAGGCTTCTTTCTGGAAACAACTGGGAATTTATGACTTAATCCAATTATCCAAAACAGGTTTAGAATACAACCAAACCATGTTAGTAGCATCAGTTCATTTCTGGAATGCTTCCCATAACACTTTCCATCTTCCATGCGGAATGGTAACCCCCACGCTTTTCGACATAGCTGCTATCACGGGGCTTCGACCAACCGGAGAAACCTTTGACCCCAATGTCATGGATACCGATACCATTAACTTTAGCGAAGCAACCGTTACTTATACTGCGTTCATTCAACAATATCATGATGAGAATAATGAGGTAGTCTCGGACGAAGTGCATATTTCTTTCTTAGCATTATGGCTCTCGAGGTGCGTTTTCTGTTCTAGGTCCATACAGGTGGCAAAGAGGTATCTTTGTATGGCCAATCAACTACACGCTGGGACACAACTAAACCTGAGCCAATTAATTCTAGGTTTTCTCTATGAGAATCTAGGTGAAGCAACAGACCTTGTTAAGAATTATACCACAGGATCCCTGCTTTTTGCCGGTCCCTTCTGGCTGCTGCAACTGTGGCTCAATGCTACTTTCGAGGCTCAACTCCCATTTCGAGGTGTTGTGAACGAAGAAGATCCAAGCATCAAAAATCGAGCTGTAGAAGGAATCAGGTTGGCTTTGCTAACTCCTAAAGAAGAAACTGGAAAGCTTCGCGAACATTTTTTAGCATATGTCATGATGTTTGCTCAGTGTTATCAATTCAGCCCTTCAATGGCTCCATTCGCACAAAGGACAGTGGGTCCTGAATGGTTCACTCGAAGGTTTCCAGCAATGTCCCTGAAGGATAGAAAAACACTTAGAAAGGGGGGGGTTTGAATAAGTGTAGTTTAAAAACTTGAAAGATAAAAACAATTTGCACAGTTATTTTTATCCTGGTTCGTTGTTAACTAAACTACTCCAGTCCACCCCCACGGAGTGATTTACCTCACCTGAGGATTTAATCCACTAATCGCAACAGATTACAATGGTTTTCCACTTAGCCCACGACTAAGTCTTCTAGAGTATCCTGATCACAACCTGATCACTCTAGGAACAAATGCTTAGACACAAGCTAAGACTTTCTTAGAGTATCCTGACCACCACGTGATCACTCTAATTACAACTGCTTAGACACAAGCTAAGACTTACTAGAGTATCCTGATCAACACTTGATCACTCTAGTTACTTACAAATTAATGTAATCAATTCTAAGAGTATTACAATGCTTCTAAAAAGCTATAATCACAACAGTGATATTTCTCTTAACGTTTAAGCTTAATCTCACTAATATATTACAGCAGCAATGTAGTGAGCTTTGATGAAGATGAAGTTTCTGAGCTTTGAGTTTGAACAGTGTTTCAGCAAGTTAATTGTTAGCAAATCGTCAACCTTGCTTCTCATCAGAACTTCATATTTATAGGCACTTGAGAAGATGACCGTTGGGCGCATTTAATGCTTTGCGTGTTCCGTACAGCTTTGCATTTAATGTTTCACGCTTTTGTCAACTACCTCGAGCCTTGTTCACGCTGTGTCTACTGACGTTGCCTTTAATAGCTTCCAACGTTCCTTTTGTCAGTCAGCGTAGCCTGCCACCTGTACTTTCTTCTGATCTGATGTTTGTGAATAAAATATTTGAATATCATCAGATTCAAACAGCTTGGTGCATAGCATCTTCTTGTCTTCTGACCTTGAAGTGCTTCTGAGCGTGATACCATGAGAGCTTTAGTGCTTCTGCTTCTGATCTCAAGTTCTTCTGATGCTTCCATAGACCCATGTTCTGATTCTGCCTTGACCATCTTCTGATGTCTTGCCAGACCATGTTCTGATGTTGCACGCTGAACCTTCTGAGACAAAGCTTCTGAGCGCTGATTTGTGCATACTCTTTATATATTTCCTGAAAGGGAATTTGGAATGTATTAGAGTACCACATTATCTCACACAAAATTCATATCCTTGTTATCATCAAAACTAAGAATATTGATCAGAACAAATCTTGTTCTAACAATCTCCTCCTTTTTGATGATGACAAAAACATATATAAATGATATGAATTTGCGATCAGAAAGAGCAGACGGCTAAAGACAATTACACAGCTATAGCATAAGCATGTGAATATGTCTCCCCCTGAGATTAACAATTTCCCCCTGAGATGAATAATCTCCCCCTGAAATTAATACTAGAAGAATTTTAATAATAAAAGACTTCCTGATTATTTTGGTAGAGACGTTCACAGTGCTTGATTTTTAGAACATTCATGACTTCTGATATCTGCTTCCATAGGACAGCTTCAGAACTTGAATTTCTTTAGATCTTCAGAACATTCACAGCTTCTGATTCCTACTTCCATCGGACAGCTTCAGAACTTGAATTTCTTTGATCTTCAGAACATTCACAGCTTCTGATTCCTGCTTCCACCGGACAGCTTCAGAACTTGAATTTCTTTGATCTTCACTTCATGCTAGATTGTATCAGAACATTGTTGAATGTACCAGAGCATCATCATAGCATCTCTACATCCTGAAATGTTACAGAAACAAAACTAAACGACAAAAGTCAGCATGAATGAATCAGAACATAAAATATGTTTCAGAACACATAATATGTATCAGAGCCATATAAGCCATATAGAATGTATCAGATCCATATAAAATGTATCAGAATAAATAGACATAATTTTTCAGATCATATTCTATCATCAGAATATCTGAACATTCTTCCTTCTTGCTTCTGATTCTGAAGCTTCATAGCACTCAGCTTGCTTCAAGAATCCAAGAGCTTGATTCATCTTGTTGCTTCTAATGTTGATCTTTAAAGAGAATCTTCGATTCCTGCAACAACATAACTTAAAGCATAGAACTTTGCAAGTTCTGTTAGCAAATGTGGGGCCTTTTTACCCAGTAACTGATAATATTAATCAAATCATTTATCACATATTTCTCCCCCTTTTTGTCATATCATCAAAAAACATAAAAGATTCAGATAAAAAAAAAGAACCACACGGAAGAAAAAGGATGATTTTCATTGAAGTTCAAACAGACAAGTTCAGAAGTACACGAAGAGAAGGAAGACAAGATGCACAAAACAGATGCAGCAAAAGCAAAAACAAAACAACTAAGACTCAATCTAAGATGACCCTAGCCTTGACAAGATCTTGGACATCATCACTTGAACCCCATTGTTGTGCTCATTCTGCTTCTCTATGAAAGCTCTAAACTCAGCATTGACTGATCTTTGCTCATCCTGGTTCTTTTGAAGAACTTCTAGAGTCCTTGCAAGACGGGAGGGTTCATCAGAAGAAGCTTCACAGCTTCTATCCACAGGGATGGCATTCTGATCCGCGGCTTCCATAGTCAGATCATTTACAGGATTTTCCTCAACAGGAATTGTTTCATCAACATGATCTTCTACATCTGCTTCTTGCATAGAAGCATCTCCATAATCTGCAGCTGGAATCTCAGAATCTCCATTCTCAAGAGCCTGAAGAATTGCAGCTAGATTCCTGGGGGCAGAAGGGCCTTCAACTTCTGGTGGGTCAACAACTTCTGGAATGACCAAGCTTGGGTCTTCCTTAGAAGGGTTTTCCCTCAGAAAGTCAAAGAGGGTCTTGAAATCCCCGAGCAGAACTGGATATTGAGGTATCTAGACCACAATTTCCCTGCAAGGGTTAGCTTCCATTGCAGCAGCCAATCTTGCTACTTCCAATTCATCCACAAAGGGCTTCTCCTCAGCAGCAACATAATTTCTGAGAGGATGGTAGTATATACCATTATCACTCTCCAGAAGGTAACCAGGGTAACCAGGGGCAGCAGCCACTAGTCTTTTCTGTACTCCCATTGCTTCTACTTGAAAGTCCTTGCGAAATCTTCTCCAGAGATTTCTTGTAGAAACATCATCCAGACCATTTAGAAATGCATCCTTCAGAAGATCTAGACTGCTGATCACCTCATGTCTGAAAAGTTCCAGGTGGGTATAGGGTTCAGGTTCAGGCGGATTGAAGGTGAATTTGTAGTCAGGGTAGAGAAGACAGTAGGGTTTGGATTTTCTGGTAGGTAAGGGATGGGATATAGAAGGTGGAGGTGCGGTGGATGAGGAAGAAGGGATATCTGAGAGAATGATTGATGAGGATGGAATATTGTGGTGTCGTTTTCTTTACCTCCCCGTTTCACTTGGGAGGACGGCACGCTAAACCCTTCACGCGAAATTTGGAAGGAGAATGCGCCCGTGGTGGGATGAATTTTGTTTCAGTTCTTCCTACGATATCACACGAACTTTCTTATTGGTCCTACGAGTAGGAAAGGGAAAAAAGATCTCAATTAAACCCTAGGAGTTTGCTAAGTGTGGGGATTTCACCTAGACTAGAAATTCTGGAGTCCGGGGGGTCGGTTATACATAGGGAAGTGTTTAAACACCCTACATATCTGTAGTACTCTACAGGAACCTTCTCTGTGTCATTTGTGATTGTGTTTGTTGCTAATGATTGGGAAAGTTTCTCCTTTGTGTTAGGAGAAGGAATTGAATTGATTTGAAAAGACAGACAGATAGACAGACTGACTATTTTTGGTATTTTATTAGCTCGCTGAGATTCCTTGTGAACCTCATGCCTACGTATCCCTAGTGGAAGTCAGAGCTTAATGTAGTTCGGGGAACTAACTAGGGAAATTAATTGTTTTTTGGTGCCTTGCTTAAAGCTCAAGGTTGAAGCTTGGAATTAAATCTCTGTTTACAGTAAAGAGACATGGAATCATCTCTATAGAGAGGTATTTGTACTATTCTACCACAAACATTTAAAGGAGTGACAGAATAACTGAATTCATTTCATTCAAGAGGGGGACCTTACTTGTGTATGTGCAAGTATACCAGTCAAATGCCTCTTAAATGAAAGAAAGATGCTCATCCAAATTAGGGAAAGTTACCACATGTCTGGGTTTTACTGCCAGCTCATGCCTTTCAAAATCCTAAATGGGAGACTTGATTAAAATTGAAATGAAATGGAAATGTTTGTTTGTTTGAATGTGGTAGAGTAGTAAAAATATCTTTCTATAGAGATAAGCTATGTCTATCTACTGTATAAAAGATTTGAATTTAGCTGGCTTGTATGAGGCCCAAGCTTGAGGCTTTTTGATTGATTAATTAATATTATTGACTCTGGGAGATGACTCCACTGGGGATTAATTACAGGGTATTTTTGTGTTCTGTACAAAGCCCAGAATTGAGGCTGACTCTACTTAGGGAGACTCTATTTATGTGCCTTGTACAAAGCCCAAGGTTGTGGCTAACTGTTGAGGATAATTGAATGAATGACTCTATTTTATGTGCCTTGTACAAAGCCCAAGGTTGTGGCTGACTCTAGCTAGGGAAAACATTATTTTCTGCCTTGTACAAAGCCCAAGGTTGTGGCAGACTCTTAAATAAACTGAGTATGGATGACTCTATGGGGAAAAGATCCTAGGTGTTAGGAATCTTTGACACATGAAAGCATGGTTTATCTGCCTTGTACAAAGCCCAAGGTTGTGGCTACTGAATGATGAAGAACTCACTGGGGAGACTCTATTATCTGCCCTGTACAATGCCCAAGGTTGAGGCTGACTCTTGACAGGGGAGTTTTATTGTTTGGGTGCCTTGTATGAAGCCCAAGGTTGAGGCTAACTGTTTTTGTTGGTTTTGACTCTACTGAGGAGATTTTATTTATTAAAAGACTGTTTTCCTTTGGAAGCTAACCCTTTCCAGGGATTTTGACTCAGCTGGAGAAATTATTTGGTAAAAGACTGACTTTATCATGTTTTTTGGAGGCTGACCCTTTCCAGGGGTTTTGACTCTTTTGGGGAAATTATCTCCTAAGAGGAATGAAATCTTTATTTATTGACATTTTTTATTAATTGACTTTGGAGGCTAACCCTTTCCAGGGATTTTATTGAAATGATTGGTAGAAAGATTATCTAATGGAGACTTCTTGTTTAGAGCCCAAGATGAAGGCTGACACATGCTGAGGAGAAAATAAACATAGATCCTAGACTCTGCTAAGGAAGATTGATGAAGATAAGGGTGACAGAGACTGTCCATGTCTCTCATTCCAAAAATGTACTCAATGCAAAATTGAGACAAACTTAGCTTGTTTAAAGTCTGGTTTAAATTGGAAGAAACTCACCAGGGTAGGCTAAAAGGTGACTAAAGACCTGTTCCTATGTTTATAAGAAACCTGATGGGTCCTTGTATACAAGCTCAAGAGGAAGCTGGAAATGCTTTTAAGAAGCCTGTGGGTCCTTGTACAAAGCCCAAGAGGAGGCTAATCGAGGGTCCTTGTTATAGCACAAGAGAAAGCTATGTAGTTTTGAACTTATTTTGGCTCTAAGCAAATGGGTAAGAGGTTTCACCGGGAATAATTCCTCTTTGGGTGGATGTGTCCTATTATTTGGATTCTAAGGTTTTTACCAAGATGTTTCACCGGGAATAATTCATCTTGGGGGGTTTGAACTACAGATCTCTAATTAGGAAAGAGCCTTCACCGGGAAGACATTCTCAATCCTAGGTCATATTCCTATAATATATATATAGTTTAACTGTCCTAAGGTTTATACTCAAGCGTAGTTCTAAACTAATATATGCACAGTTTATATTTGACAGTAATTTAAATAAAGACTGTAAATTGAAAGCTTGTAAAGCCTAACCTGGATGGAGTGGAGGCCATTGAAGAAGTATGTACAGAGCCTCAACAATATTTTTGTTGTTTTGTTGATAACAGTTGAATATATATATGATAAACAGTTAATGGTTTTTGAAAACAGAAGAAGTGAAGATGGACAAAGGTCACATAGGTATCTGAAGAGTTTCACCGGGAATAATGCCCTTCAAATACCAGAAGAATGTTTTGAAAACAGAAAGAAGATTTTGAAAATACAGTTTTGAAAACAAGCTAAGAAGAGAAGGTTTTTGGGACTTACACTCTATTAGAGGCCCAGTACTTTATAGTACTGGTGTAAAAGCAAATTGAAAATGATTTTGAATGATACAAGGTTTTGTTGTTTGAAAACCCTAATCATTTGATTTATTCGGAGATTGAAAACAGTTTTGAAAATTGACAAAAGTCAACTTAATTAAGGTAAAAATAAAGACTTTTAACTAATTAAGACCCAAACAATTAGGGTTTTATCATAAAATTATTTACAAAGTGATTAGGTTAAAATAAAGTGACAATATATATTTAAAGTATTTAAGAAAACACTTAAAAACATACTATTTTAAACCTAATTAAAATTCATGAAATAAATAATATTTTTATGATTTTTTTGACTATTCACAAAATAGATATATTAAATAATAGGTGTATGAAAAATGAAGTGAAAATGATTTAATTTGATAGGTGAATTAATTGTGTGAAGTTGTGAAGAAAATAGGTGTGACAAGTGATAAAAAATTAGGAATGTCTCCACCAAGGCTTGAACTCACGCCCTTTAGGTCACATACCCAAAACCAAACCACTGGGCCAGCGCGCGCATGGTGATAGTGATACACATCCAACACATTATATTTTCAGATAAACGTGTAAACCATGAAAAAAATAAAAGGAATAAAAAGTCTGGGGCGAGGGGGATTCGAACCCCAGACTTGAGGCATGAGGAGACTAAGAGCGCATGTGAGGCCACTAGGGCAAACGATGTATTCGTTTAAAACACGCTTTCAGTTAAATATATTTTAAACCCTCCCCTGAGAATCAAAAATGGCGCCACCCACCATCTTCATCTTCAACCTCAAGCTCTTCAAATTTGAACTTCTGAACTTACTCGTTTCTCAACCAAACGTGATGATGTAAAGATGAATTTCACTCCAAATTTCCTCACGAATCTAAATATGTAACTAATATCTATTTATATTAACTACATCTAACTAATTTACCAGAAATCGTGAAGAACCCTAAATTAAAAAAAATCAAATTAAATGACTATACTGAAAGATAAATGAATGATGATAGAGGGTTTTCAATCCTCTGATGATGCTGAACAAGATAGAATCGAGCTTTATCACAAAGAGTGCTTAAATTAAAGAGGTGAGGTTCAGAAACTTAGCTCTGAAAATGGAGGTCGTGAGGATGATAGAGAGCACCTGGGCTTGAATGAATGATCTCAATAGCTTCCCTGAGACCCAATGATGCTAACTGAATGCTTATTGGAGCTTGAATCCTCCTGAATTGCTCTATGGACCTCCCTCGATTTCAGCTTCAAGTGAACATGGAGGTTGTTGAATTTGGAGTTACAGATGAGCTGCAGCCATCTGGTTTGCTTCACTATGACCTGAGGAGTGTGCCTGGATGATTGGCTTGGCTTGAAACCTCCTGAATTGTTCTGTGGTCCTCCAACTGCAAGTGCTCCAAATGAGAGGTGGAGATGATGATTCTCCACGCTGTAGCAACCTGCCCTAAAAATTAGCTTTTAGAGTCGCCACCTATTCTGAAGGGCGAATAGGAAACCCTACGCAGATACGAGATTCAGGGTAAGTTATTATAATCAGGTTGAGGGAAGGTGTTAGGCACCCTCAACCCTTTCCTATGGCTTTGAATCTAAGGTAACAGTTTATGGCAAAATTATAGAGGTTAATAGCTAAGGAAATGAGAAGGGGAAAAATTGAGATTTGAAGTGAATTGAGATTTTAGGGAGGGGGACTCGCCTTGGTTATCCAAGTGCCTATGTATCTCCTTAGGGAGAATCAGAGTCTACGTAGTTCGGGCACAGGGTTGTACGCCTTTGAATTGATTATGAAAGTATTTGAAGGCTTTTTGAATGGCCTATCGCGGTTTTGAAAGTTGTGATTTGAAAAGCATTTTGAATTGCCTGGTTGAAAAGGATGAAAATCCGTAGTGTCGTGGTTTAGTGTGTTTTAGATGTCTTGGGCGTACAACCCTGATTTGATATGGCACCGTTAGATGCGGTGACCAATAGATTTGGTCAGTATAGCTAACGGATTAAGGGGCATTGCTGGTTACTCAGATCGATAGATTGATCGTCGCGGGCAGCAAATTAAATGTGTTTTAATTTTGATATATTTTTATCTCTCGTCTAATGCGACTAATAGCTTTAGTCGGGTCGAGGAGAGAATTAATTGATGATTAATGTTTTTCCAAATGGCAATGGGATTGGGTAAACCCTAATACTTACACCTTTATAGGGATTTTTGTGATTTATAATGGTTAAAAATAATTAAATAAATTAAATCGACATAATCGAAATAATCGAGAAAAATCCTACCCTAGTCATTAACCTAATCCTAATTTAATTTTTAATCCTAATTACATAAAATAACTAAATAATTACAATTACTTAATATCTAATCTAAATAAATAAATAATAGAATAAAAAAAATAATATAGAAAACCTGGCTATCATCCAGTGTAACAGCCCTGTGAAAGTCCATGGTAGAGGTGCACCTCTTGAGCGTTGGATCTCCCACTGACTGGATCTAAAGGCTACCGGTGGAGGTTGTACGGTGGTCTTCAGGTGAATGATACGCCTAGGATCTGCAGACTTTGTTAATGCAAAATAAAGAAAAATAACATGTTGCCTGCGGGGATCGAACCCCCGTTTGGATCGGGGATAAACATGTGCCTTTACCATTCGCTCCACGTTCGCTTGGTGTTAACAAATAGAAACACATCGTACATAAAAGTTCAAACGACGTGAATGCTGTTTTTAAAAAAATCAGCACGCACAGTATCATCTCCTTCATGTCTTTTTCTGAAAAATAGAAGACCTTTGGCAACGATTTATGTATGTTGCCATAACCCCTGTAATTTTGAATCTCACAAAAGACAACAAATAAATACATTCCAAAGACATGAATCGATTGTAAATTATCATCCGAACACGATGGTACCATTAATTCGAGCTAATTTCACCTCTATGGAAAAATCCCAATTTAGAGCTTTTAATCCCTAACAATGGTGAAACTCCATACCTGCACTCAAACTGAAATTAAATTGCCCAAAAACAATGTATACACTCATACGAATACAACCATATAATCAAACAATGTTTATGATGATCCAATCTTGGTCTGCAAATTTCACTCCTTTTTTTTTCACGTTTTTGTTTGTTCTTCCGCCCCCGATCTTTTTCGCGGCCCCTTCTTTGTTGTATATATATGGCTGAGAATTAGGTTTGTCACTAATTCTTGATTGAATCACATAAATGGTGATTGAGATTCTCTTGCCATATTTGTTTTTGATATCTTTATTCTTGCAAATCCAATCCTTTTCCATAAACGTGAACAAACTTGTTTTGGCCCTTTTTTTTATTTATTTTTATTTTAACAAAATAATAATAATAACTCATAGTAATTAACACTAATATAATAATAATACTCCTAATAGTATAATAGTTAGTAAAAAAAAAAATTTACAAAAATAATAATTCTAATAATAAATGATAAAAATTAAATGGTAAATTGAATAAAATGAGCAAATATAAAAATAAATTATGATGATTAAAAACCCCAAAAAATAAGATAGATGGGCCAAACGTTTGGACCCAAGATACCTGTTAATTTCACCTCATTTTAATTCAGGGTATTTTATAAGAGGGTGGGTTTGACAATAGGAGTGTCAAATCCCATGACTCTTAATTTTGCCCTGATGATTTAAAAGACGTGGATTTGATCGGGCAAATTTTGGGGTATGACAGCTGCCCCTGTTCAATCTTCTTAAACCTGAAGAGTTGGATAGGCACGTCTGCCTATCGTGACCTTAAAGGTAGAAGATGATTGAACACTAAAAATGCCCTGAAATTTGCTTTTGTCGGGAAGAAGTTCTGTGGGAGGTGGGCTTACAGATGCCACCCAAGGTAAATACCATTTCTCACGATGTGAAGCAGATGCTTTCAAAAGGAACCACTTGCTTTGATTGTAGTACGGCCTGAAAAGGCAACCTGAATTTTATGCAAATGTTATGATGCATGCGATGTATGATGCAGTGAGCCTCTCAAAATAAATGAGAGCGATGTATGTATATGCATTATGTATGAATGAGGTGTGTTAGTTGAATGATGCATGATTGTTAATTAAAGCATGTTAGTAACTCTGAAAAGAAAGATAACACCTTTGATTGTTGTTGATGATGTTTTGAAGAAGATCACTGCCGAGGGACTAACGTGATGAATCCAGTTGAGGAATAGTTTGAAAAACCTTGTGTGCCTGGAAAAACTCCTAGAAAGGACGGAATACGTCTTGAAGAAGACTGCCTGGAAAGGTTCCTGAAAAGGACTGATAATATTCATTTGATTGTAGAATGACCACTATGTGGTTGAAATGTATTGATAACTCCGTGTAGAAAATCCTGATATGGGAAAATAAATCCCTGCACCAATAGGATCATTTGCTATGATTATAGCAAACTCACCTGCACCAATAGGATTATTTGCTAGGGTTATAGCAAACTCACCTGCACCATTAGGATCATTTGCGAGGGTTATCGCAAACTCACCTGCATCATTAGGATCATTTGCGAGGGTTATCGCAAACTCACCTGCACCATTATGATCATTTGCGAGGGTTATCGCAAACTTACCTGCACCATTTGGATCATTTGCCCTGGTTCGGACAAATTTCACCTGCACCATTTGGATCATTTGCCCTGGTTCGGACAAATTTCACCTGCACCATTTGGATCATTTTCCCTGGTTCGGACAAATTTCACCTACACCGTTTGGATCATTTGCCCTGGTTCGGAAAAATTTCACCTGCACCATTTAGGATAATTTGCTATGCTTATAGCAACTTCACCTGCACCATTTAGGATAATTCGCTATGCTTATAGCAACTTCACCTGCACCATTTAGGATAATTTGCTATGCTTATAACAACTTCACCTGCACCATTTAGGATTATTTGGTTTTGCTGTAACAGTCAGACGAAAACTGACTACCAAACGAGAATTGGTTTTTTATGCACCAGTCAGACGGGAACTGACTACCAAACGAGAATTGGATTTTTATGCACCAGTCAGACGGGAACTGACTACCAAACGAGAATTGGATTTTTATAAGGATTTGCCAGGACGAGAACTGGACTTTGTAATGATTTGCCAGGACGAGAACTGGACTTTGTAATGATTTGCCAGGACGAGAACTGGACTTTGTAAGGACTTGAATGCACTAGATGGTATGCATGCTAATGCGTATGTATATGTTTTATAAGTGAAATGAACAGCAAGGTTTCTATCATCGGTAAGGTTACCGGAATACACCAACCAGGTGATTGGAAAGAACATCTCAGTAAGGTTACTGGCATCGGTAAGGTTACCGGAAAACTCCAAGTTGTACGGTTTAGGGAATGAACAATCAATGAGATTTCTGACAACGGTAAGGTTACCGGGAAGTAGGTGGATGGTATGGTTTAGTACCAGAGTGATGACTTGGATGTTTTGATGTACGGGATAATGCTTATGCTCATGCTTATGTTGATTGGTGTAATGAGTGGAACGAAGCGATGTCTTCTATAAGACTACCTGAAAAGGTTTCCGGAATGGATATGAACATTTGTCTTAAAGAAGACTACCTGAAAGGTTTTTAGAAAGGATAGCAATTTGTCTTAAAGAAGACCACCTGGAAAGGCTGAAAGATGTCTAAAAAGACTACCTAAAAAGGAATGTCTTGAAGAAGACTACCTAAAAAGGGATTCCTGAAAAGGATGCCAAATTGTTTGAAAAAAGACTACCTGAAAAGGTACTTAGAAAAGAATGTCTTGAATAAGACTACCTCAAAAGGTACTTAGAAAAGGAATGTCTTGAAGAAGACTACCTGAAAAGGAACTTGGAAAAAGGAATGTCTTGAAGAAGACTACCTGAAAAGGTACTTAGAAAAAGAAATGTCTTGAAGAAGACTACCTGAAAAGGTTCTTGGAAATGACGGTGATTGTCTTAAAGAAGACTACCTAGAAATGTTCTTAGAATGTCTTAAAGAAGACTACCTGAAGAGGTTCTTAGGAAAGAATGTCTTAACGAAGACTACCTAAAAAGGTTATTGGAAATGATGATAGGATTTGTCTTAAAGAAGACTACCTAAAAAGGTGTGGTGTAATGTATCAGCCATTGTATGTAATGCATGACTTGTATGTATATTTGCATGATGCTCCAATGATAGGTTGTTGACAACCAAAGCGTATATAGCTCGCTGGAGTTGTAGGTTTGTTTGATAAGGTGGGGTGTGATGCTAGCGCGACTTCCCAATCCCTGTTTTTTTTGCATTTTGAAGATCGTAGTTAGGAGAAAGATTTGTCCGATGTTGTAAAGTGCGAGAACGCCTTTTCCTTATGTTGTGCGTCTTGCCCCAGTTTGACCCTTTTGAATTACTTCACGCCTTATGGATTTAATATCCAATGCCCCAGTGCTTAGTGGAAAAAGATGCCTATGATCTCCAAGCTATGAAGGAAGTGCTTCAAGAAATAACCTTGTCATATGCTCCGACGTTTAGATTGAAGGGTGTGCCCCTGATTTCTAGGATATGGAGGGTTATCCATAGTGTTATATCCTTTTGAATTTGAATTCTTCCCATGTTTGACATGCCCCTGTTTGTTATTGCTTCGAGATGTGCCCCAAGTCGGTTGAACCTTAGGAAGAATGCCCCCAGTTAATAGGATGTTTTATTGCATGCCCCTGTGATCCTTGAAATTTTGCCCCTGTTTAGAAGAACCCCCTAGATGTGGTTCCCCCTATTCCAGAGTCTTTATCAGAAATGATCACCTTTGATTAAACCAATTTCGAGATTTCCTCGATGCTAAGTGTATATTCGTTGTACCCTTTGAGAAGTAAATCCAATGTGATGTGTATGCAAGTTTTGGAATCGAAGTCCGCTATGAATTAGGACTGGATGTTTTTAGAAATGAATGCTTGAAGAAGCATAGTGGTTAGAAATAGTTTTAACAAACTTCAGGAGTCAGTGATAACAGAATCCTGCTTAATATGCTTTCATAGTTAACCTTGCCTCAATTAAGACTTTTGAATGTTGTAGCTTGGCCTGGTTCACGGTTTTAAGAAACAACGGATACATGGCTCGAAATTTATTTAACCCACCCCTTTCTCCTTGATGTTCTCCAAATCCTAAAAATTCGCCTAATCCAATGGATGCGCTTCGTTTGCAAGAGAATCAGTTTTGAGTTGTTATGTTGTGCATAAGCCATAGTAGAGATCCAAGCATTGATGAAAGTGTCGTGAATATCCAAGCATTGATGTGAAGCTTTGTTGATTTAGCAGTCACATGATCATCCTTTGTATTTCGCCTTTGTTTTTATCCCTTATTTTTGCATGAACCAATTCCTTTGAATTTGATCCATCGGGCTGCCCTAATTTTTGCCTAAGTCATTTTTTCATTTTGACTTAGCGGGCGCTTTTCTCCTTTTTCTTTGAATACTCCTTTGAAGATATTGCTTCTTGGATATTGCATGTTGTGACTGCCATGTTGATTCGCAAGCTTCGACTTTGATACGTCCTCGATCTTGAATGATATATTGAGGAAGAAGATTATTGTGAATGTTATCTCCATTGCTTCCTCAATCTTGGATGAACGCGAGGAAGAAGACATGCTTGAACCTTTGCTTTGCCTGATCCTTTGCTTGAATCACTGCTTGACCTTTTGCTTGAATTGACTGATTCTCTTGACAACCAAAACACGCCATTGAATTAGTTGAAATCTACCCTGCCCCTGGTTAAAATCAAGGTTTATTTGAAAAGTAGAAACAAGCTCCAACTCCTGGCTCGAGGGGGTGACGAGGGATTAACATCCTTATGTCTCCACTGTTTGGGAATTGAAACAATGCCTGTACATCCTCGGTTCGGTCTTACCTTGAAAGCATATTGTTTAGCGAGACTTAGTTATTTGTATTCGTCATTCTCCCTTGAGTTTGTTAATAATCCTAAATTTGAAATTGAAAATCGTAGTGCTGAGCGAATGAATTGACTCCAAAACCTGCATGGTCATCCCATTAGAATTGCTAATCCGAAGGTACAACTTCTATCCTGAGCAACACTTAGCGATCGTAGGGGTTGAAATTTTGACATGATAAACACCTATTAATCTTAGGGACAATCTCCTTTGTAAATCCGTTGACCTTGTTTCACTCCTTAGTTGATGAACTTGTAGAAGTGAAGGATAACCTCGAATTCTCCTTGGACATGTCAAACCTGTCGGGAATAAAGTGGAAGCGGTGGGTTTTTGTCGTATCGGAACTTCATGAGTTTCCTTTGACTGAACCTCTTTTGCTTTTCCTAAGGATAGTATCACACCATTCGTAACCTCCAGAGTTTGTAGATTGATGGAGAGAACCTATGACCCTTTTTCCCTTGGTGTGGGGTTGACATATGTCGCATTCTCTCCATCGTAGTCATGCATCTTTGTTCAGGATATTGCCCCAGTTGGACAAACCCTTGCCCCCAGGTTATTGTAGAGCGTCCTTGTAAAATTGATGTGTTCTAAGATGGACCCCTTGATGACTAGATACATCTTGAGTGTATCTATGGGGAACTTCTTTGTTGAACTAGTCCTTGCTCGATGATAACCTTTGTTATATTTATAATCCTGTTACGGCAAGGCATGGACATGCGACTGGCATGGCGGAAGGCATTCTTTTTTCTCCTTGTAAGGTTGCGTTCGTTCTCAATAGTTTATCCTCCTTTCTCCACAGTTGATGATCCTTTTGATTTTCTTCGGGAGTTCCGGGAAATCGGCTAGCACGGTAGGGTGGATGCGGGTGAAGACAGAAATGCAAATGTAGATGTAAATGTATGACAACATGAAAATGCGAATGTATGCGTATGCGAGAGACTCCTTGTATTATAACTTCGTGTATGCAATGCAGACGTGTGACATATAATCCTTAAGGATATCCTATGTGGATTTAGGGATGACATTTGACCCTAGTGAAATCCTTGCAAGATAGACGTTATGCCATGCCAATGGAAATCCCTTAGATTAGGGAATATGCAGAAGGTAGCGGCTGGTGACCGTTCAAGACAGTCACCAAGTCTCATGGCCATCGAGAGGTCAATGGACGTGTACCAATGAAGTTGTCCCTCGTGAGAAGGTTCTCTATGCGGAACACAACCTATATGAGGACGATTATTGGATGAAATGAAATCCCTACGGGCTAGGGATGAAAGATGTATAGATGAAAATCCAAACCCTACAAGTTAGAGGGTGCGCAGGAACAAGCATGAAGTGACCGTTCAGGACAGTCACTAGATCTCATAGCCATCGAGAGACCAATCGAACGCATGCTAATGAAGTTGTCCTTCAGGGAAGGACGCGTCGTTGTAAAAACACATGGATGTAAAAGAAAATTCCTATAGGCTAGGGAGTACGTAGGAGTAAGCACGGGGTGACCGTTCGAGACAGTCACTAAGTCGCATGGCCATCGAGAGACCAATCGACGTATGCTAACGAAGATGTCCTTTATGGGAAGGACACGTTTTGGAGTTAGAATCCCTATAGGCTAGGGAATGCGTAGATGTAAGCACATGGTGACTGTTCAAAATAGTCACTGGATCGCGTGGCCATCGAGAGGCCAATCGACGTGCGTAAACGAAGATATCCTTCGTGGGAAGGACACGTAGTTGTAAGAATACAAAGATATAGAAAGAGAATCCCTACAGGCTAGGGGGTGCGTAGATGCAGGCGCGGGGTGACCGTTCATGACAGTCACTAAGTCTCATGACCATCGGGAGGCCAATCAACGCGCATGTATGAAAGTGTCCTTCGTAGGAAGGACATGGTCTTAGAAATAGAGTCCCTGCAGGCCAGGGAACGTGTAGGAGTACCTGGAAAAATTAAAATGAAAGGCCTTCGCAGTATATAAATTGCACATATATAATAAGCACATAAGCACATAAGCCCTAGGTTCATAGGTTCGACGTAACGGCTTAGGGTGCCTACCCTTCCCATTGGTATGTTCTAGAAGGTCTCATGGGGTCGTTCGTAGCCGCCGAGACTTTTTGTCTCTTTGGATTTTAGAACAACTCATTTATCCATGAGGTTCGAGTTTTAGGGGTAGGTTCCCAGAGAGATCAGCTAAATACCAAGTCCAGCCCTCAACAAGGTCAAGCCTCGTATCAGACCTTTCCGGATATTCAACCCACTCTGAGTGGAATTATAACAAGACTCGTAGGCGATGTAGTTCCCCTCTGGTCTTAATTATAATTCCCACGCTTAGGCTTAACAGCAATAATATATAACCCAACAGTGCAAATATATATTAATATAACATTTAAATATTTAATGCAAATATATTAACATAAGCAATTAACATTTAGGCAAATAATAAAAATTAAATAAATAAATAAACAGAAATTAAATATTTATTTAAAAAAACATAACCCTAAACCAAACCCTAATTTTGGCAAATTTGCCAAACCCTAAAAAAGTTCGCCAAAAACCTAAAAAAGTTTGCCAAAAACTTAAACCCTGCCAAAACCTAGGAGCATAATAATTTACAGTTTTGTTATCACTATGGTCCCCAGCAGAGTCGCCAGCTGTAGCAACCTGCCCTAAAAATTAGCTTTTAGAGTCGCCACCTATTCTGAAGGGCGAATAGGAAACCCTACGCAGATACGAGATTCAGGGTAAGTTATTATAATCAGGTTGAGGGAAGGTGTTAGGCACCCTCAACCCTTTCCTATGGCTTCGAATCTAAGGTAACAGTTTATGGCAAAATTATAGAGGTTAATAGCTAAGGAAATGAGAAGGGGAAAAATTGAGATTTGAAGTGAATTGAGATTTTAGGGAGGGGGACTCGCCTTGGTTATCCAAGTGCCTACGTATCTCCTTAGGGAGAATCAGAGTCTACGTAGTTCGGGCACAGGGTTGTACGCCTTTGAATTGATTATGAAAGTATTTGAAGGCTTTTTGAATGGCCTATCGCGGTTTTGAAAGTTGTGATTTGAAAAGCATTTTGAATTGCCTGGTTGAAAAGGATGAAAATCCGTAGTGTCGTGGTTTAGTGTGTTTTAGATGTCTTGGGCGTACAACCCTGATTTGATATGGCACCGTTAGATGCGGTGACCAATAGATTTGGTCAGTATAGCTAACGGATTAAGGGGCATTGCTGGTTACTCAGATCGATAGATTGATCGTCGCGGGCAGCAAATTAAATGTGTTTTAATTTTGATATATTTTTATCTCTCGTCTAATGCGACTAATAGCTTTAGTCGGGTCGAGGAGAGAATTAATTGATGGTTAATGTTTTTCCAAATGGCAATGGGATTGGGTAAACCCTAATACTTACACCTTTATAGGGATTTTTGTGATTTATAATGGTTAAAAATAATTAAATAAATTAAATCGACATAATCGAAATAATCGAGAAAAATCCTACCCTAGTCATTAACCTAATCCTAATTTAATTTTTAATCCTAATTACATAAAATAACTAAATAATTACAATTACTTAATATCTAATCTAAATAAATAAATAATAGAATAAAAAAAATAATATAGAAAACCTGGCTATCATCCAGTGTAACAGCCCTGTGAAAGTCCATGGTAGAGGTGCACCTCTTGAGCGTTGGATCTCCCACTGACTGGATCTAAAGGCTACCGGTGGAGGTTGTACGGTGGTCTTCAGGTGAATGATACGCCTAGGATCTGCAGACTTTGTTAATGCAAAATAAAGAAAAATAACATGTTGCCTGCGGGGATCGAACCCCCGTTTGGATCGGGGATAAACATGTGCCTTTACCATTCGCTCCACGTTCGCTTGGTGTTAACAAATAGAAACACATCGTACATAAAAGTTCAAACGACGTGAATGCTGTTTTTAAAAAAATCAGCACGCACAGTATCATCTCCTTCATGTCTTTTTCTGAAAAATAGAAGACCTTTGGCAACGATTTATGTATGTTGCCATAACCCCTGTAATTTTGAATCTCACAAAAGACAACAAATAAATACATTCCAAAGACATGAATCGATTGTAAATTATCATCCGAACACGATGGTACCATTAATTCGAGCTAATTTCACCTCTATGGAAAAATCCCAATTTAGAGCTTTTAATCCCTAACAATGGTGAAACTCCATACCTGCACTCAAACTGAAATTAAATTTCCCAAAAACAATGTATACACTCATACGAATACAACCATATAATCAAACAATGTTTATGATGATCCAATCTTGGTCTGCAAATTTCACTCCTTTTTTTTTCACGTTTTTGTTTGTTCTTCCGCCCCCGATCTTTTTCGCGGCCCCTTCTTTGTTGTATATATATGGCTGAGAATTAGGTTTGTCACTAATTCTTGATTGAATCACATAAATGGTGATTGAGATTCTCTTGCCATATTTGTTTTTGATATCTTTATTCTTGCAAATCCAATCCTTTTCCATAAACGTGAACAAACTTGTTTTGGCCCTTTTTTTTTTATTTATTTTTATTTTAACAAAATAATAATAATAACTCATAGTAATTAACACTAATATAATAATAATACTCCTAATAGTATAATAGTTAGTAAAAAAAAAAATTTACAAAAATAATAATTCTAATAATAAATGATAAAAATTAAATGGTAAATTGAATAAAATGAGCAAATATAAAAATAAATTATGATGATTAAAAACCCCAAAAAATAAGATAGATGGGCCAAACGTTTGGACCCAAGATACCTGTTAATTTCACCTTATTTTAATTCAGGGTATTTTATAAGAGGGTGGGTTTGACAATAGGAGTGTCAAATCCCATGACTCTTAATTTTGCCCTGATGATTTAAAAGACGTGGATTTGATCGGGCAAATTTTGGGGTATGACACACGCCCAGCAGTGTTCCAGAGGTTTGGATCACCTCCAAATGCCTCCCTCAATGTGTTTGAATACTTATTTTCAAAGAGAGAGCTTTGGTTTGAAGAATCCGAGTCGTCTTGCCAAAGGACCTTTGAAAAAACTAAGTATGAAGAAAGAAAAGAGAAAGCAAGAATTCTGTTGCTTTGGTGTGTTTTTTGAATGAGAATGAGGCCTCTATTTATAGGCAATTGGTTCAGTATAGTTGCAGAAGAGTGAGCTTGCTTAATGAAAGAAGTTTGGTTTCTTAAGCATGAAGGAAGTTTGCAAATATCTCTTATGCAATGATGATAATTTTGATTCCATTTGATCAATCCCCTAGCCCTCGATTTTGCTTGATCTTAGGGGACAATTCTGAGCCAAAAATGAGCTCTAATTGGTTGGTGAGAAGATTCCTTGGGTGATTCATCAATTTGCCATAAATTCACAAATGTAATCATTACATAATCACATGTTCTTGTTTTTAGAATCTTCTTCAATCCTTATGGCATGGTGAAAATGAATGCATGGCATTGTTTCAGATATGTTATGGGTCGTGTAGCATCCATAATTGAGGTCATGTGCACAAAATTTCAAAGTTCAAAAATGATGCATGACCTATAATTTTACTTCATGAGGCCAACTTTGAACAAGCATAACTCTTAGCTCAAATTGAATTTGGAGAAGGTTGAACACAATTTGGAAAGCCCTAAACATCTACTTCAAATCATTAGTTTATGTCTTCTTCAGAATCATTTGGGAAATTTGTGAAAAATGAGCCCAAAGTTGGATGAAAACTAGGTTAAAACACTTAGAAAATTTTCTAAGTGTTTATGACCTAAAACTTCAAAATTTTCAAAACCCTTAAATGGTTGATCTTTTGAAAAAAGTTCTTATGTGAGATGTTGTTTTATTTTGCAAGATCTACAACTTTCATGTTGGAAGTTTTTTGAGTTGTGTAGGTGAAATTTTGAGTTCTCACCATGCCCTCAAAAACCCTAATTCCCGACTTTTTGCTCCTTGATGAATTTCTTTGAATTTCTTTGGTCAAATGACTTTGACATCCATATATTGATGATATTGATCTTTGAAAGTCATTTTTTGACCAAAAACCTTAAAAGTCAATGATGATCCCACACAGTTGACTTTTCCTGACAAAGTGAATTTTTGGGCTTTTGTGTAGAAACAAGATCTTCTCCTCAAATGAATGATGTAAATGGATTATATTGAGGTAGTAGAGATTCTTGAATCATGTCTTGAGTTTTGGATCCATGCCCTGCTTAAAAGTCAACTATCTTGGTGAATTAGGTCAAAAACCCTAATTGTCGACCAGAGGACAATGATGAGTGTAGACTTTGAATTGAGGTGTAATGTCCCGTGGATCTTGTCATAAGAGTTATTTGAAGATGATTAATGTCTTTGAATGGTTTCCTGGGGCTTTTTAGGGTTTCCCAAAGGTGATCCCTGATTTTAGTCCTTGATAGGCTCCAAACCCTAGGCTGTTGATCTGAGTAATCCTGTACTTAGATGACTGGGTGTCTTAATCAATCATAGGTGTAATAATGAGGCTTTTGAGTCTTATGATTGTATTAGAGACTAATCCCTCTATTGATTGATCCTTTGCCTGAGTTTTCTTGTCTTTGAACACCCTCGATTGAATGCCAGACTGCCCTGGGTACTTACTTTGACTTGATGAAAATCCTGAAGATATGTCATCTCAGGGGGGTCAAAAATTAGGGTATGACAGATGCCCCTATTTAAGTTTCTTTTATCTGGAGGGAGAGAGATTGAGATCTCGATTTCTCCTGCGTAAAAGAGACTTAAATATCAAAGAATGCCCGAATTTTGGGCGCTCCTGAGATGATAAAATCTTTGCATGATTTGATCCCGTTGTCGCACTTGGCGGGGGACGAGGAGACAAACTCCTGCAGAAATACTTGATGTGGATTCTGGCGAATGGATGGCAATGTAGGATGCGCAATCCATCTTCTTTAACTAAGTGTTGATACTTAGAAAAAGGTAAACAACCTCATCTCGTTCCGGATGTCCAAATCTCGAAACTGGTCTCAGTTGCGTTTGGACAATATCTCAGATAAAGAGAAAATCTCCAAAGGTCTGTTTCCTCATCAAACTTCTTACCAGCGCTTGGAGGTAAGATGCCATTTGACGGCTGTAGAGAAACTTCAAAGGTTTGTTTCCTCGTCAAACTTCTTATCAGCGCTTGGAGATAAGATGCCATTTGACGGTTGTAAAGAAACTTCAAAGGTTTGTTTCCTCGTCAAACTTCTTATCATCGCTTGGAGATAAGATGCCATTTGACGGTAGTAAAGAAACTTCAAAGGTTTGTTTCCTCGTCAAACTTCTTACCAGCGCTTGGAGGTAAGATGCCATTTGACGGCTGTAGAGAAACTTCACCATCTTCCCTTTTGACTTGACGTCTTTGAAAGAATGTCATATGGCCTCATGATCTTTTGAGGGGCTAATGACTTTGTTTGAAGGCGGACGAACTGTTTTCGGGGTGAAAACTGCCATTCGTCAACTGATGCCTGGGGAATCAACGAACTGTTTTCCTAAGAGGAAAACTGCCATTCATCGACTCTGTGGGGAGTTAAACATCCCAGAAACAGACAAACTGTTCGAAGAAACTGCCATTTGTCGATCTCTTGAGTATTTAACAGACAAACTGTCTTTTTTTTGGGAAAAGACTGCCATTTGTCGACCCTGTCATGAAAGAAAGTGAGCAAACTGTCTTCTGCTGAAAGAGACTGCCATTTGCTGACTTTGTCATGAAGGAAAGTGAGCAAACTGTCTTCTGCTGAAAGAGACTGCCATTTGCTGACTTTGTCATGAAGGAAAGTGAGCAAACTGTCTTCTGCTGAAAGAGACTGCCATTTGCTGACTTTGTTATGAAAGAAAGTGAGCAAACTGTCTTCTGCTGAAAGAGACTGCCATTTGCTGACTTTGTCATGAAGGAAAGTGAGCAAACTGTCTTCTGCTGAAAGAGACTGCCATTTGCTGACTTTATTAGGGAATCTGAACTATCTTCTGGACGAAGACTATCATTCGCTGATTCCGCTGGGGAACCATTTGTCGATCTGCTGGGAGATTCTGAATTCTTCTTTGACAAAAAAGTGGCATTTCTCGACCTTGCTGGGGAAATACCAAACCTGTAGGGAATTCCAAAATGCGAAGCAGACTATCTTATCT
Organism: Vicia villosa; assembly: GCF_029867415.1. Taxonomy (NCBI): domain Eukaryota; kingdom Viridiplantae; phylum Streptophyta; class Magnoliopsida; order Fabales; family Fabaceae; genus Vicia; species Vicia villosa. The sequence continues at coordinate 2,950 of NW_026706517.1, read as the reverse complement.
GAAGAAGACTGTTGAATGTCGCTCTGCAGGAGAATCTCGGCTGAGGAATTCCAAAAGTGAACAAACTATCTCCTTGAGGGAGACTACCATTTGTTGACTTGCTTGGTGAGATCCTTGTGTATGAACTGTTGTCTCGAAGGAAAAAGTTTCTCCGGAACTTGCAGGGGAAACTCGAGTTCATGCCTCAATGACTCGGGCATTCACAGGATCAAAGCTTGATTCGGCTATGCAATTATGATGTAATGTATGCATGAATATTATGACAATGATAAAATGTAAAGTGAATGTGAATAAAATTGTCGCGGATGTAAAATCCTATGATGCGACTTGAATTCTTGTTGATCAGAAGATGTCCTCTTCTTGTAGTTCGAACTCTGTTGGGAATACCTGGTTATCAGTTGCCCGCTGTCCGAAGTGAGTAATATGAATTGAAGTGAAGATCCGTCATCGGGAGATGTTCGCAAAGCGACCTCATGGGGAAATTTCTATTCCCGGAGTCTCAACCGTTCTCGGAGCAACTGTTTGCATTCTTCCTATTGTTTGTAAACCTCAGAAAGAAATTTCACCTTTATTTTTGCAAGTAAATTCATTTTATTTTATGAAAACATTTGTTTCAAGAAAATGACTGTTTAAACTTAAAATGCATTTCAAGAAACTGAATAAGACTAGATTGCAAAGGAAAAGCACAAGGCTCAAATTATTATATATGGAATGGTAATCAGCCAAATGCTTGATTCCATGGAGTATTTACAAAGTTGGAAATTGGTAATTTTCGGGAAAAGGGCTATGATGAAACGTGACGACCGTTATCTTTCCCTTCTACTCAGAGTTGCGCTGTATTCGTGCTTCGTAGAAGATGACTTACTGCTGATGAATACTCCGCTATGGATTTTGAATGATCAAGTTTGTCCTGAACACAGTTACTTGCCATATATCCCTAACTTTTGCGTAAACTACCCCTTTCGGGTTTTAAGTCTACCGGGATTGATTAATATATTTTTTATGTCTCTAACTTTTGCCTGAATCGCCCTTTCGGGTTTTCGATTCACCGAGACGCTCTTTTTTGCCTAAGTCGCTCTTTGCGAGTTTTCAACTTAGCGAGCTGTTCTTTTAATTATTTAGGCGAAGTATTTCTTGACTGCGTCGACGTTCACAGGAAGGGTGAATTCTTCTCCATCCATAGTCGTGAGTATTAAGGCTCCTCCTGAGAAAGCTCTCTTGACCACGTAGGGGCCGTCATAATTGGGAGTCCATTTCCCTCTCGAATCTGTGAGAAAAGATTGAATCTTTTTGAGTACAAGGTCGCCTTCTTTGATTGTGCGAGGTCGAACCTTTTTGTCGAAAGCTTTCTTCATTCTTTGTTGATATAGCTGTCCGTGGCATAAAGCTGTCATGCGCTTTTCTTCGATTAAGTTCAATTCATCGAATCTGCTTTGACACCACTCGGCTTCTGTTAATTTTGCCTCCATCAAAACTCTCATTGATGGAATCTCAACCTCTATAGGTAGGACTGCCTCCATGCCATATACAAGGGAGAAAGGAGTTGCTCCAGTCGAAGTACGTACTGATGTACGGTAACCACGAAGAGCATACGGGAGCATTTCATGCCAATCTTTGTAAGTGATGACCATCTTCTGAATGATTTTCTTGATGTTTTTGTTAGCTGCTTCTACAGCTCCATTCATCTTTGGTCTGTAAGGAGATGAGTTGTGATGTTCGATCTTGAATTCTTCACAAAGCTCCTTCATCATTTTGTTATTCAAATTTGACCCATTGTCAGTGATTATCTTGCTAGGAATGCCGTAGCGACAGATGATGTGATTTTTGATAAACCTGACGACAACTTGTCATGTAACGTTTGCATATGAAGCTGCTTCAACCCATTTGGTGAAATAGTCTATGGCTACCAAGATGAAGCGATGTCCGTTGGACGCTTTTGGTTCGATCATTCCAATCATGTCGATTCCCCACATGGAGAAGGGCCAAGGGGAAGAGAGTATGTTGAGAAGAGATGGTGGCACATGAATTCTATCGGCGTAGATCTGGCATTTGTGACACCTCTTTGCGTATTGGTAGAAATCTGACTCCATCGTCAGCCAATAATATCCTGCTCTCAGTATTTTCCTTGTCATGGTATGTCCATTGGTGTGAGTACCAAAGGAACCTTCATGTATTTCTCTCATAAGTATTTCTGCTTCTTTTCTGTCAACGCATCTGAGCAGAACCATGTCGAAGTTTCTCTTGTACAGAACATCTTCATTCAGGAAGAATCTACAAGCTAACTTTCTCAAAGTCTTTCTATCTTTCTTTGATGCCCCAAGAGGGTACTCTTGCTTTTGAAGAAAGTTCTTGATGTCGTGATACCACGGTTTGTCGTCGATGATTGCTTCTACTGTGAACACATGAGCGGGCCTATCCAGGCGCATAACATCGATCCGAGGAATGTCATTCCAATGATTTATCCTAATCATGGAAGAGAGTGTGGCTAATGCATCAGCCAAATTGTTTTCTTCACGAGGAATGTGATGAAAATCTACCCTGTCGAAGAATGGTGACAATCTTCTCGCGTAGTCTTTGTAAGGAATTAGCCCTGGTTGGCGTGTTTCCCATTCTCCTTTGATTTGATTGATGACCAAAACAGAATCTCCGTATACATCCAAGTGTTTGATTCTTAGATCCACGGCTTCTTCGAGACCCATGATGCAAGCTTCATATTCGGCCTCATTGTTTGTGCATTTGAAAGTTAATCTGGCAGTAAATGGAATATGGGTACCCTGAGGTGTAACAATGATTGCCCCAATTCCTCGTCCATAAGCATTGACAGCTCCGTCAAAGATTAAGCCCCACTGGGATCCTATCTCAGGTCCTTCGTCTGGTAGCGGCTCGTCGTAATCTTTCATCTTGAGGTACATGACGTCCTCGTCCGGAAAGTCGAAACTGGTTGATTCAT